>NW_015660490.1:331349-334532 GCF_001515625.1 Sinocyclocheilus rhinocerous | reverse complement strand
ACACATATACATATATATACACACATATACATATATATACACACATATACATATATATACACACATATACATATATATACACACATATACATATATATACACACATATACATATATATACACACATATACATATATATACACACATATACATATATATATATATAAGCCATAATTTTAAAATTATGCAAAAAGTGGGAAAAAAATAAATCATTGTGTCTGTTTTGTTGGATACATGAGTCTAGCTATGAAATTAGCCTTATCAAATCATATGAAAATTTGTTTTTATGTTTAACATTTCCATCACTGCCATTTCAATTTCCAAAAGTGTATATCAACTTATGTATAAATTGTCACACACTGTTAGTGGAGAAATTAAACAAGTTAGAATGTGAAGAGTGTATTTTAAGAGAGTTTATTTTCTAAAAGTGCAAAAGATCCCATAGTAGAAGAAACATCCATGTGTCTGTAATATGAGCAGTTTTAACAATAACCAAGTCGTGGCACTGGCCATTTGCCAAAGCCGATGATATCTATCGCACCACACGGAGCATGAAATAACACACTGCCTTTGATCACTCTGTCATCTGAATTTAATTTATTGTGTGACTGCTGTCAGGCCTAAGTGTTTGCTTAATAAAGATACGGTAGACCTTGAATTTCATTTGCACGCAATATTTCAGCACTGTTAATTCATTGTAACTGTAATCCGCCACCTGTTTATAAGGTTTAGGCTCATATATGTTTATTTCCTCTTTTATCAATGTAGTGTTACTGCGTGACTCATTATTGTGTGCAGAAATGTCACAAAGTTAGACAAACTGTGTTTGTGTTCTCTTTGACCTTCATCAAGTGATGCTAGTGGTGTTCCTGTGGCTCAGTGGTACAGCATTATGTTAGCAGCGCAAAAGGTCGTGGGTTCAATTCCCAGGGAACACACATACTGGTAAAAAATGTATAGCCTGAATGCACTGTAAGTCGCTTTGGATAAAAGAGTCTGCTAAATGCATAAATTAAATTAGTGAACTTTTAAAACCCCAGCAGAGGCCTGAAACTTTGGTTCTGGCTGAGGTAATTGAACATTTTATTGTACAGAGTTACTTTAATTTCCCTTCCTTTTATGAGAAAAGAATTCTGATTTTATTAAATATTAGGCCATGTGCTCAATCTGTTTTTCTTGAACTGTGTACAGATGGAGATGCTCAAAATGTGTGTCTGCATGCGTATTGTTCTGACCGTTTTTTTGCTTTACAAAAACAGTACATAATTATTCATGTACTAATACTTAAATTAAATATTACTTTCATATGAGCTAATTATGAGTTAAGTCATGTACTAATTAAGAACTAACCTTAACTACGACATGAGTTAATGTGTGAAAACTTACTCCAAAGTGTTAATTAATACATTAACAAACAAACAAACAAACAAACAAACATGTAGTCAAGGTGGGCGTTATTCACACATGAATTCATATGATTCTTGATTAGCACATGCCTTAACTCATCATTAGTTCATATTAAAGTAATATTTAATTTAGGTATTTTTTTTCAGTCAGTTTTTTGGAAATACTGTCAATCATGTGCAGTAAGACTAGAAACATGTATTAAGAAAGTAAGCTGAATCAATTTTAATGTCATGTTGACCTTAAATAAATATTCCTGGTTCAATACCAGTTAAGCTGAATTGACAGCACTTGAGGCACAATGTTGATTACCACAAAAATTAATTTTCTTTGGGCCCTCTTTTGGGTTACAGTGATGCACTTACAATGGCCCCATTCCCTTTCATTGTAAGTGCATCACTAGTTTCCCTCCAAAGTTTTTAATTTAACCTTTGAACATTTGCGAATAAAGCACTGTTTCCATTCCTTGTGTTCAAGAGAACAAAACCCTCACTTGCTGGAAAACAGGTACAAAGAATCAATAATAATATGAAAGTTGCTTCAACTGTGGAGGCCACTGTCTGTGACTCTTTTTTCCTCACATAATAAATTACTTGCTGTCATGTTATGATGCTTTTGGAGGCAGATATTTGATTTTTAGGAACACAAAAGTGTGAGACAGTTGAGGATGCGTTTGGAGGCAGATATTTGATTTTTAGGAACACAAACGTGTGAGACAGTTGAGGGAGGTAATTATACCACTAATATATATATATATATATATATATATATACAGTGGTGTGAAAAAGTATATATATATTAGAATGACTTAAACAACATTTGAGATGTAATACAATCACGTGATCTGTTTAGGCAAAGTCACAAAGTCTTTTGTTATGCATTGCTTATAAAATAATAAAAAAAGATCTGCCTCAATTGAGTGCATATATTTTATTTGCATTTTAAGATCTTGTGCGCATCTTGGCATTTCCATGCAGCATTTTTTAATGCTTTAAGGGAAACAGGTCAATTTAGCTCAAAGGGATGAGCTACTCAAAGCTGTTAGTTGGTGGGCTTGCTGCAGGCTTGTGGCGCCAGGATCTGATTTACGAACATCCTGTGTCTTGGGCCTTTGTGGAATTCGGCTCCTCGTGTTTCAACTATGTTCTTGATCAAATCTTAAATTGTCTGATTCGGTCTGATACCCTACAATGCAGTATCCCAAAATTCACACAAAATTACAAGGATGGAAACATTGTTACTGTAACCCTGTATCAAAACACAGAAACAAGTAGTAATTGTGTTTTGTGTTAATCAACATTATCCCGCAAGTGCTTTCATTTGTGCTGTTAATAACTTGTATTCAACCAGGAATATTCCTTCAAGGTCAACAGACATCATAATTGATTCTATTTACTTTTAATGTGTTTAAAGGGTTAGTTCACCCAAAAATGAAAATTAGTCCATAAATTACTCACCCTCAAGTCATGCTAGACAATTTTTAATATAACTCCGACTAGATTTGTCTGAAAGAAGAAAGTCATATACACCATATGACTTTCTTCTTTCAGACGAATCTAGTCGGAGTTATATTAAAAATTGTCTTTGATCTTTCAAGCTGTTTAATGGTACTCAGCGGGTGTTGTAGTGCATCAGTCCAAAAGAAGTGAAAAAAAAAGCGCCCATCCATAAAAAAAAGTGTCTCACACAGCTCCGGGGGGTGAACAAAGGCCTCCTGTAGCGAATCGATGAGTTTTTGTAAGAAAAATATCCATATTCAAAACGTAATAATCACTTTAAT
>NW_015660490.1:319872-331077 GCF_001515625.1 Sinocyclocheilus rhinocerous | reverse complement strand
ACTTCTTTTGGACTGATGCACTGCAACACCCGCTGAGTGCCATTAAACAGCTTGAAAGATCAAAGACAATTTTTAATATAACTCCGACTGGATTCGTCTGAAAGAAGAAAGTCATATACACCTAGGATGACTTGAGGATGAGTAATTTATGGGCTAATTTTCATTTTTGGGTGAACTAACCCTTTAAGGTGATTGCATAAATGATGGGAATGTCTTTACAGCTCAGATAATGCTTTATAACCCTTTTAATAAGTTTTTAGCCCAATTAATGTGTCACGCAACATGTAGAGGAAAGGCACACGAAGACGAAGGTCATCTACACAATAGTTTAATAGAATCCAAGATGATGATAATCCATGAAGGCAAAGGGAACACACAGCAATCAATACTGGACAACTGAAGAGTGCACAATTAAGAACTTAAGTGGGGAAGAAAACAAACTAAAAGTCCATGATCGTGACAGTACTGGTATGGTCCTCGAGGGCAAGTTCCCCCTGCTCCAGCAGGAGGAGGAATTCGGTGCGATCCATATGAAAACCAAAAGAAACACTTACTAAACGGAAAATAAACGGGGATACAAATGCCACTAAACTACTTCTTTGTGGTCATATTAAGATAATAAACTAGACACAGGTGAACAGAATGAACTAATCAAAGGACAACAGAAACTTGGTCAAGTGAAACATGAGGGAAGAAAACAAACTAAAATCCATGATCGTGACAAAGTGCTTTTATAAAATTCTAAGCTTCACATTTCTGCTTTTACATCCTCCAAACATCGTTCCCATTCACTTTCCTTGTAACAACCGTAACCAAGAATTTAGCTTTTTTTAGAAAAAGCAAAGGAGGGGTCAGCCAAAATATTTTTTTGTGGTTATTAACATTATGCTGGTGATTGAGCATAACTTGTACTGAACCTGGAATATTTCTTATAATATGATTTTGCTGTGGTTTGCATTCTTGGGGTGTTTGCTGTTCTTGGACATATGTTGTCGAATCATTTAAATTGATGGAAGTTTTCCCAATTTTGGACTTTTCCTAATTAGTAATTACCATCTTTAGACCATCTTTGAATTCTCCTTGTCTCTTGATTACCTGAGCCGAAGGGAAGTAAAGGCCACCATGAAAGCACTGATCAATACTGAGATCGATATTGAGGTAAGCTTGTACATTACTGAGTCTCCAGAGGTGCTGATCTGGAGTCAGTGAAGCACACGATGTTAACTGAGACTCTCTGCACTAACCTCTGAATCTAACTGAGATATAAAAATCAAATAATATCAGCATGTTTATACACACCAAATAGAGTCATATGAAACCCATGTTATCATGGTTATTCATGGATCACAGATATTCATCCAGGCCCAAGATAGAACCATTAAGTACAAGCCCAGTGATAAATTACACAAACCTTTGTCAAGATTATTGATCGAAACCTTTGAAGGAAAGGTGGCCCAAACAAAATGCTCAAGTCTCCTTTGGGAAAAGGTTTAGATTTAATAGCCAAACCAACTTTTGGATATAAGTTGCTGCTTTTTATCCAAGAATAGCTCTGTCTCAAGCTCTTGGAAAGTTGTTCATAAATCCTCATGGGCAAGGGAGTGCCCATGTTCCACAGGAAGATTTTGATTGCAGTTGGGGTTATGCAAGTAACTTATGGAGAGAGTTTGATGAAAAGTGGGGTGCCTTCCTGCTCAGGCCAATGATGCAGTCAAGACAGATTTATGTATCGCTGGTTTTCATTGCACCACAACCCATAATACGCAGATAGCTGTTGTGAAATTAATACTATTGCATTGCTAAATTAGACTGGGCTTTCCTGTTTGTCTCTTCAGGCCTTCAAACCAGACATTTTCTTAATAATCAATTATTAAAATACCACCGGTATTAGTTACCATGAGCTCATCTGGCTCCCTTTGGTCTAAGGGACATATCGGGATGAGCTGTTCATTAGCAATAAACTATAATCACAGCCTTAATTAGGAAAGGATAAACAGATCATACACTGTAACAAGTGAAGTTGGACCCAAGATGTTGTTTCTTTCTTTTATTTTCTTAATTACAAATAAATTACCAATTACCAACTTATATACCAATAAACATTCTGAGATCATCACGAGACAAATGTTTTTTCAGGTAAAGTGGGCCATCTCTAATTTAGTATAAATGGTTAGATTTCAGAAACTTGTAATATAAAACAATGGTCTCAATATAATCAACTGAGAAGTATGGTAGCATATTAGTTAAAAATTAAATTTGATGAAATCTAACTGAATATTGCTAAAAACTCTTCAACATATTAAAATTGTAACTACTAACAACTGCAACAACAAATAGGCTTACAAAAAAGTGTGCAATTTGAAATAAAAAAAAATTAATAGTCTGTTTTCTTTAAAAACTTTAACTTTAGTTTATTTTAAAGCGTTATGCTCTGCAGCTACATTTTGTTCCTCTTATCCTTTCACTTCAGATTCAACTTCATGCCTCACCTTACTTTCATATTTAAACATAATATTTCAGAAAACCTACAAACTTGTGTAAACTAATAAATACAAAACAATTGTCTACACAATCAGCTGGGGAAGTATGGTGATATAATTGTTAAAAGTTTTACCCTATTTACCAGTAGTGTCTTTCCTTAATAAAATAAAAGCAACAATTTTTTATAGTTGAATTAATTTGCTTAATTGTTTCTTGAACAAACATGATGATTCAAATTCTATGTAAATGGTTCCCCTTTAGATTTACGTTATTTGGTATTATGCAGCTTTATCCCATTTTTCCTCTGAGATATGTACTTTACATGTCTCAGAGGAAAAAGTCAAATAGTCAAACACTGCAACCATAATCATTCATGCCCCTTTGCATGCTGGGAAGAGGGGAAGTGGGAGTGAAAGCCACAAAACCATTTTTCAATGTAAACTTGTTTGAATTCAAACAAAAGCATTAATCCAGCTCATCTGCTGTGTTAGTGAAAGTTGGAAGTTATAGGAACTTCCTAACTAAATAAATAAAACAGAATTACATTTTTTCTGATTTTTATTTTTCAGCATTTACTCGATGAAGTATCTATTTACAGTACGACAGATGCTCCATGTAAAAGTATGAAACATCAACATAAGCTCATGATTAATGGTCATATTGTCAAAAGATGTGTTTCCTGTTCTGCCCAGCTGAAAGAATCACAAAGTGAATATTATTGTACTCTGATTGCTTGTGATTATCAAATATTGTGGCTTGTGGTGTTGTGGCTCAATGACTGAATGCTCTAAAGTCTTGAAGGATGAGTCTCGAAGGCTTCATAAAGTGCTTTCAATTACTGACGAACCCAGAGCCAACCAAACATATGACCAACTCCAGGTCACTTGAGCCTCTATAAATTTATTTTGATGTGACATATTTTGTCTGTTGAGCTTCTTCAAAACACCAGAGACCTGCAAGTCTTCAAACTTTCTAATGCCCCCAAAATAGTTTCTTTGCAAAGTAAAGTTGCTATATATATATATATATATGAAGAGTTCATTTGCAAAAACCGATAACCGATAATATCAATTAAACTGCAGTTGGGTTGTTTTGATTAAGTAATAATAACTTAAACAAATACAGGTAATTTACAAAATTGAAGTTAATTGAAAGTATGTTTTTTTTATAGCAAAAGCAGATAACTCCAACAGTCGTTTTTTGGCAAAAGCAGATAACTCCACATTTCATGTTTTAGAGTTTAAAAAAACACTTATATAGATGCCTGACAAACGTTGTTGTTGTTGTGATCATAAACTGTATGGATGTGATTACACGCATATATATATATATATATATATATATACCTTGCTACGTGTACTGCGTTAGGCTAACCGAGACTTGTCATTTGCACTTATATATAGTTGCTTTTTTGTTAGTTTTGATTGCTTCTATTGTCCTCATTTGTAAGTCGCTTTGGATAAAAGTGTCTGCTAAATGACTAAATGTAAATGTATATATATACTATAAGGTTATTATATTTTTATTTGGTTAGATTTAATTTAGTTATATTTAATTTGGTTATATTTTTATATTTTTACTTGCAGTGGTTGAATTATTTTAGTACATACATAATTATGTTATTGCTTATGTACAAAATGAAGACATTCAGGTGGCTTAACAAAAAAACTGATTTAAAAATGCATCACTGGTAAAATTAGTAGCAAGAAAGAGGAACACTGCATTTGATTAGCGATTAAGGGCATCCAAAGAGCATTTTTGTATGTGAGTTTCACAGTACACAGGAAAAAGCAGGTCTGTGGCCTTATCTTGGACAAAGATCATGAGCTGATTCTCATTGTAATTCAAATGATTTATCAAATTAAAAATCAGAGTCTATAGCCAGCAGCCTAGTTTACCTTAGACTTTTTATTGTATTTGCGCTATATAAATAACGGTGACATTCCACATTTATGGTGTCTTGTGGCACTGCACCAGCTACTGTTACAAACCACATCAAAAATGCACAACTGTCTTATGCAAACATGTTTTTCATGAATTTTAATGAAGTGATCTCAAATGTTAGATATTTGTCTTGGATTCTGTGAGATGGATTAATTCATTTATTTTTAAAACTAATGTGTTTTTGTTTGGTACTCCTTGTGTGGTACGCTTGACCTCATGACAAGCCCTGTAACATCACGAACATATGAAAAGAGAACCGTATGTTTATGCTGTTCACAAATTGTTTTTACCTCTCGCGAGTTCAAACATCAGTTTTGCTTTTCTTGTTTTCATGAATAATCTTTTATGTTTTAAAATATAAAGACTTAAATTGATGTTATATTTCAAAGGTTTATGATGTTCAGCTGACTGAGATACTGCCTAGAGCTTAAACACTCAGTACTCCCTGATCTTTATCAGGATGCTGTTTTTCTTTTTCTCTCAGAATGACAGTGTAAGTATTTTGTAGAAACAAAAATAGCCACGAGAAACCATAGTGATGGAGGTTGTGGACTTTTTGAACATCTAAATCTTCATTTTCAAAGCTGATAACATTAGGGGAATTGAAATGGGTTAAGGCAGTGCTGGAAAATAATGGTGGCCACACTAAATATTGACACTTTGGGCCCAATTTGGACATTTTCACTTAGGGGTGTACTCACTTTTGAGGCCAGCGGATTAGACATTAATGGCTGTGTGTTTAGTTATTTTGAGGGAACAGCAAATGTACACTGTTATACAAGCTGTACACTCACTACTTTACATTGTAGCAAAATGTCATTTCTTCAGTGTTGTCACATGAAAAGATATAATAAAATATTTACAAAAATGTGAGGGGTGTACTCACTTCTCTGAGATACTGTATATGCACACACTGTATTCAGACACTGGCAAATGCAAACATGTTATAGTTGTAGCCATTGTAAACAGACTTTGTGGTCACAATTATGAATATGGGACTACTGATATAAACTTGTATTTTATATGTACAATAAGCAGAATAATTGCAACATAGAGGGAAAAAGTGGAGATATGGTTAGAAAGCATGAAGCTCATGCTCAGTGGCAGATTTAGGCATGGCGACATGGGAAACTGTTATTGTGATCTCAAATTTGTTACAGAAATTATTACATTACAGCTGTGATTAAAATTCAACTGGGGACCTCTTTCTTCATTTATTTATTGTAATTTCTCAAGCCAGTGCACCGAAAAACAATAACCCTATTTGCAAATCTCGTGCACTCTTTTTGCAAAACTCTAAACACATTCTCATTCACTTAAACACTTATCACACTGTGATGCATTTGTGCTGCAAAATGCTAAACACAAGTGGCAAAAGTTAAACACAACTAAAGCACAGTTGTCATCGTTTACACACAACGATTCAAAATTGTTCACACTTGTTTCTAACAGAGGTGGAAATTAACTAATTACAAATACTTTCGTTACAGTACTTGAGTACATTTATTTTTCACCAAAAGTACAAAGTAAAAAAAAAAAAAAAGGACAAAGTAGGCGCCGATGAACAGAGCGTTCAAACAGGTATCACCGGCGTTGTCATTTTGAATCAGCATCATTAGCGTTTCATTATTTTAGTGAATGTGAGTTATGCTCTGATTTTAAATCGTAATATTGTCAGCTCCTGAAATGGGTCATACCGTTGATATTACCAGAGCACACAGCAATATAAGTAAATAGAAAACTCGGTTGTTATAAGGACAGTTATTGCATGGATGGACCAAGAACAATGTAAGTGTCTAAAATACATGCACACAGTTCAGTTGAATGGTAAAAATCACCCTCTTTAACAGTGCAGTTAAACTAAATGTACAAAGCTAAAATAACCTCAACATTAACAACAACATTGGAATAAGAGCGCATGCTTTTTTACGTGCATCTGGCTGATAGCTCAACCATGATTTATCTGTCAATCAGATGCATTTAAAATTACTTTTTCTGTGTGCATGCTTTGGATGTGTGAGCACATGGGCGAAGAAACTAGATAGTCTATGTATGACCGGACGATTTATTCATATCCAAAACAAGAGGATGAGAACGTTATGGAGTGCTAAACACTCTCTCATGCAGTGCATGTTTAATTCATACTCGAAGCCGGAGGGCGCTCTCACGCAGAAAGTCCAAAATGGCCTAGTAGAAGTAATAACTTATGACTAGGAAATCCCTAATATGGACAAAGGCAACCTGCTATGGCTGTAGCTAAAAAAAAGGTAATTTCAGGTAATTTCAAGGTAATAAATATAGTATTAGTATATGAATAATGCAGTGCTAATTGACATAACATTTAATACAGTATAGAAACTATTCTGCCTTATTATGTGTTTGTATAAACCAATCCTAAAATTGTCATTAGGAAAACACAGAAAAAAAAATTATACAATACAAATTATTGGTTATCATTTAATTTGTATATTTGATTTCTTATCCAAATTAGTATAGGAAATTATGATCCGCATTCATGGGAACAGTCTTCTTTTTACATTTTATTTTACATTTATCACTGGTGGGAAGTGATGTAGTGATGAATGTAAAATAAAACGTAAAAACAAGACTGTTCTCGTGAGTGTGGATCATAATTTCCTATACTAAGTAACTTAACAGATTGATGCACCAAAATAAAAAGATCAAGTAATGGAAGAGCGCAGTGCGAACTGCGTTGTTGAACTGATTTCTTATCCAGTTTACATTTACATTTAGTCATTTAGCAGACGCTTTTATCCAAAGCGACTTACAAATGAGGACAATGGAAGCAATCAAAATCAACAAAAGAGCAATGATATACAAGTGCTATAACAGGTCTCAGTTAGCTTAACGCAGTACATGTAGCAAGGGCTTTTTAAATAATATAATGAATAAAAAGAAAACAGATAGAATAGAAATAAATTCATATTAAAATGCACACAAAGGAATCGATAAGTTTAATTTTATAACAACTAGACGATTCCTGACCTTAAGCATCCTATTCCAGAATTGGAATAGATTTTGGATTCCCAAGCCTAGGTATGGGTTAACATTTTAAATAAAATGCTCTTTTTTTTTGTCCTACCGAAAATGTGCCTGGAGTCCACCTTTGTTATTATTACAAACTACACTTTCAATGTGATTTTAAACCATTCAAGTCAAGAAGACTCACGGGCTGTTTTCTCTGCTGCACACACATCCTTGTGTAAGTGTTCTTTAGCCTGTTGATTTTCATTAATAGTATTCAGCTAACTATTAAATATTTAGCAATAAGATGATATCTAAGATTTTATTTATTTATTTATTTATTATTATTTTTACCTTATTGGAATCGAAATTAGGAATTGACAAGAATTGGAATCATTAAAATTCAAACGATGCCCAACCTTACCCATACCCCACATTATTTTTTACTGGCACCTTTCTATTCACATTGTTTTAAACCCTCACTTTGCTTTTGCCCTTTGTAGCATTCCCAGCTGAACAGATGCACTTTACTCTCAGGAACTGATGTTTACAAAGGGTTTAATCTTCAAAAAACACTGTAAGAGCTGAATAAAAACAAACAAACAAACAAAGTGTCATTAGACATCTTCCTGCAAATTATAAATAAATCTCCAAAACAAACCTATAAACTAATAGATACACAATTGCAATCTGATTGGCCTACATCATAAATAGTGTGACAATAAATCACATTTTTAGTATACAGGCTAATGTAATAACCTTGCCTTACTGTACTGTAGTAAGCCTGAATAATATGAATTATTTTAACACTGACAGTAACAGTATTTAATGCAGATAAAGCAACAACGAAAAAATTAGTTTTAAACAATTGACAAACTTCTTTCGAAGTGCTACCTATATGACCTATTTGATTTTATAAATCACACCAATCTTTATTGACTCATGTGTGTGTGATCTGAGAGCACCGTTTGATTTTGAGTGCAAGTGAAATGGTTTTGCAGTGATTTTTTGATTTTGATGGAAGAGTCAGAGGTTTCGTGAATTTAGTTTGAGTATTTGGATATTTAGATTTGTGTTTAAGGTTTTGAGAAAATGAGTGATGGTTTCAAGAAATGTGTTTTAGCAATTCAGAAAAACTGTAATTTAAACAATTATTATCAATCAGTTATTATATTAATTAAATAAAATATAAATACGTTTGCATTTAAAAATATGGGTCGATTTTCACTTTGATCTTAACAAAAAGGGCTTACTGAAAATGCAAATTCATTCTCTGCCAACAGGAGGCCCTTTCGGAACGGCAGAAATATAGCGGTTTCCCCGGTAACGGCAGCACACAAAGCTGTGCAGCCCCTGACTCTGAAACGTGAAGCGCTCATATTTATTAATCATAGCCTTTTGAAGTTTAATCATCACAGTTTAATTGTCTTTCCGTCCCAAATTTAAGACCTCTTGAACTCATAATTAAGACTTTCTTGTACCATTTAAGAGTTTTTATGGCCTTAAATGTGATACAACCCTAAGAACATTATTCAGTGCAGACATTTCTGTCATGCATTTGGCAAAAAGGTTTTTTTGGCACTACTGGTGTATCTTTCATACACCTTGGTGAGCAGTGGTGTAATGGCGATTTAAATACAATCCAAACATATGGGCATCCCCTTGAACTTGGTTTACCACCTTGACTGGAAAATATGATTTTCATTGTCAATTTTTCAGTTCTTTTTGCTAATGTTAGTGAATGTTCCTTTTAGACTTGCACTCTATTCATTTGTTGCTTGTTTTCTTTAAAAAAAACTAACACTTGCTTTCTAATCTTTTTGTATTCTATCTGTTTTTGTTTTTTCATTTATTATACAATTAACAAAACCAAAAAAGACCTCTAACACTAGCTTGCTTTCTAATCTTTTTCTATTCTATCTGTTTTCTTTTTATTTATTGTATTATTTAAAAAACCCTTGCTACGTGTACTGCGTTAAGCTAACTGAGACTTGTTATAGCGCTTGTATATCATTGCTCTTTTGTTGATTTTGATTGCTTCCATTGTCCTCATTTGTAAGTCGCTTTGGATAAAAGCGTCTGCTAAATGACTAAATGTAAATGTAAATGAATGTTCACATTAGAGTACACATCCTTCTACGCTGTTATTAATACGGGGAGCGGCTAGAAACTAGTGACCTCTCCTGGTTGGAGTTAGTATTAACATCATAAACTGAAAGCGATCTTTCTGTGACTTACTTTTCAAATGTTTTAAAATTGATCATCCAAGTCTAATATGATCCAGCAGGCCATACTAAAAGACATTAAGCCGCCAGTTGCCGGCAGTAGATGCTCAATTGGATTAAGATCTGCGGAATTTGGAGGCCAAGGCAACACCCTGAACTCTTTGTCACGTTCCTTAAATCATTCCTGAACAATTTTGCTGTGTCAGGGTGCATTATTCTTCTGAAAGAGGCCACTGCCATCAACACCATTGCCATAACAGGGTGTTCGTGGTCTGCTACAATCTTCAGGTAGGTGGTAGGTGTCAAAGTAACATCCACATGAATGAAAGTACCCAAGGTCTCCCAGCAAAACATTGGCCAAAGCATAACCAGTCTGCCGTCTTCTCTAGGTAAATGACGTACATGGACCATCCACCTGATCTAAAAGTAAACATGATTTATAGACTGGGCAGTCTTCTTCCATTGTTCCATGGTTCAAT
Source organism: Sinocyclocheilus rhinocerous (assembly GCF_001515625.1). Classification (NCBI taxonomy): domain Eukaryota; kingdom Metazoa; phylum Chordata; class Actinopteri; order Cypriniformes; family Cyprinidae; genus Sinocyclocheilus; species Sinocyclocheilus rhinocerous. Next base: position 320,963 of record NW_015660490.1, on the reverse strand, counting down.
TCTGATGCTCACGTGTCCAATGTAGCTGCTTTCAGCAGTGGACAGGGATCAACATGGACATTCTGACGATCTGTGACTATACGCAGCAAACTACGATGCCCTCCCTTACCAAAAAGTAGTATACTTCAAGTTTATTTTAGTAAAAGTAGACTAAAAGTATACTTTCCTATTTTTAGTTTAAAAGAATTATACTAATAGCACACTTGAATAAACTTCTTTTTCGTAAGGGCTGTGTGTTCTGACACCTTTCTATCATGGCCAGCATTAAGATTTTCAGCAATTTGAGCTACAGTAGCTCTTCTGTGTGATTAACCAGATGGGCATCCCATTTGCATCCCAGCAATGAGCCTTGGGCATCCATGACCCTGATGCCAGTTCACCGGTTGTCCTTCCTTGCAACACTTTTGGTATGTACTAACTACTGAATGCCATAAGACTTGACGTTTTGGAGATGCTCTGACATAGTCGTCTAACAATCTCTATTTGGACCTTGTCAGAGTCACTCAGATAAGTTGAGCTCGCGCCATGGTGGATATGCCATTTACATGGCGGAATTTGCAAGCGGAAAAACTGAACGCTTCTCTAGTGAGTGAACGGATCTGCTCGTGCGTGTAATTCTGATACATGCGAAGTCTGTCCATTATGACATGTAGGCATTTTTATATTTATGTACACAATAATAATCTTTTACATTTTAATCCTTTAATTTTTCATTTTTAAAAATGTTTGTGTGCTGCTGCGCATCCCTGTGTGTGTAATAAGCAAAGTGTATGAGCGTTGTGCACCTGCCTATAGGCGCATATTACTAACGTGCTCTTTAAATAACAACAACAAAAAATATATATATATAGATATATATATATTGCGCCAGACATTAGACCAGGTTTTTGTTGGTCAATGGCACAGTCTATTTCAGTTGCCTCAAAATAGCAACACGCCAGCAATGCTCCTGAACACACCTCGTTTTCAGACCAGTACGCCCATGGGCGCACAAATGGGCGCAAATGCATTTTCTATTTAAACAACGTGGCGCAGGACGTGAAAATGACAACTGCGTCAGGCTGAAACTAGCAAAAAACACTTGCGTCGCG
>NW_015660490.1:312356-319561 GCF_001515625.1 Sinocyclocheilus rhinocerous | reverse complement strand
CTGCGTCGGGCTGAAACTAGCAAAAAACACTTGCGTCGCGCCTGGCGCCGCATTGCACTGGGTGTATGATAGGGCCAAAGATCTTTTTTGCTTCCATGAAATTCAAGAACTACTGTTCTTGAAGAAATGTCAGCGTCCACTATAGCACCTCCTGTGGCAACACTGAGCATGCAAAGCATACTTGCATTTCAAATCACAAGAATGCATGCAATTGAGTGCTTGTTTCAGGTCAACAGCAACTGTTTCTCGGAACTTTCATTTCTCTGAAAACAAAATTACATACATACAGCCATAAATTCTGTAAGTGTGACTGCATACTTGTTTTGATCTGATGTTTTTGCTGTGCTAAACTGTCTGCAGTGCGCACAATTCAAGACATTCATACTCCAGGAACACTAATAACAATAAATAAAAAAGTAAAGTTCATCTAAACAAACTTTGAGTTTTGGCTTGCCTGAATGCTTCAAAAGCTTTGAAGGTCAAGATTAAAGGTTTGTGTGTGATGCAAATGGATGAATAGATGAATGTGGATTTGTTATTTTACTTTCCTACGGGAACCTTTTATTTTTGGGGGATGTTGAGGGTATACAAAGCACACAGTTAATGGTGATTTATTTTGGCATGTGGTTAGTAGATAATACAACTTGACTGATAAAAAAAAAGTTGGCGTAGTGCGCCTCAGTGCATCCCTAGACATTTGGGGCCTGTGGTATGCTTTCTGTGGAAGTTTGAAAATCTTGTATTCCTGTGTTCCTCTTCAAAGTATATTATGATATAGTCCTGCCTTGTTTTCCTGGGAGTGACAAAATATTCTTGGGAATTTAGAATTTCCCAAAATACACTTTCACCTACAACCTTTGGGGATTTTTTCAGTTTTAGTTTTTTTTTTGATGAGACAATATAATACAATGTGGATTGTTCCAGAAAGTTCAGTTGGCTGTGGCTGCATGCAAATTCCAATGCTTTCAGAGTGAATTCAACTTTTCAACACTTTGAAAAGTGTTCATTGACGTACTGCTTTTTTTTCATAATGCGTAGCACGAAAGCATGCATATTTGGATATTTTGTGAATGTTTTGTTCTCGTGTCTTATCTCAGGTGTTTTATAACAGATGGAAACTGAATGAATAGTCAATGGATTTTACAAGCCCTGTTCTCATTCTCTTTAAATACATACAAAGAGATTTAATTAACTTTCTTTGAAGCCACCTGAACTTCAGCCATTTAACTCCACTTCCATGTCAACCAGAACAGTCAACTCACAGGACAACTTTATTGCTCTTTCGTAGCTCAAAAGACTTAACTGATTTCTCAAGGGTTGTTTACACGTCACTGTTTTTGCATTTTGGCATTCATTTACACATCAACAGCGTTTTGGGGGCCTGAAAATGCAAGCTTTTGAAAATGATTTCAAAGTGCAAGGTCTTGAAAACTATACCATTATCATCTCCGTGCAAACTATCCTCAGTTACATATCTTTTAAGCATCAAATTTAACATGTTTTTCCTAAATAAAAAAACATTTGAGTTCATGTTGAGATCTTTGACAATTCCAGAAGTCTTGGCAAATCTGAGCACAGTTTGAGACATTATTGAGATCTCTTCTGAAAATCTAGGAGACAAATGTGAGATAACTGGCGTCTTTTTCTCAGGAGATTTGATTTGTCTATTCTACAGGAACCTTTTCTTGTCTGAAATTCAAAATGTTGGATTTTCCAACTTCCAGCACATCTCATTATGATGAAGCTTCTGTTTAGAACATGTTGAGCATAATGATTGTGTTGTTTTTCTCTTGTTTGTTACATTTTGCGGTTGGCGAGTCGTCTTGGCTTGATATAAGCAGTTTTGTTTGATGCTATCACACAGGGTCAGGTTTCTCCTACAGACGCTTGAGCTTGTGTGGTGAGAAACTTCTCTCACGTGAGTGCAGGCTAAGATTGTTTATCTGCTGCACTGCGGCTGGAATTTCAATCGAATTCAGGTCGTTAAACCTCTGTGCTCGCTTGCTTTCCTTTACTGAAACAGATAATGTGGGTTAAACTGCTTTAGTGATTTCCTGCCTGAACTTTATGTGTAGCGTGTCACAAAATCAGCTTCTACTCTTGCCCACATTTGTGAAATACCACAATGATTTCGGCAGTCATGTAGCATACTGTACTTGTTGTTTTAGTATCAAGATAAGAATCTGTTATATATATATATATTTTAAATTGCTTGATAAATGTCAGGAAATCACAAACTACAGTTTCTGCTTCAGAATAAAAAAACTAAACAAAACAAAAGGTAATTGTGACTTTATATTTCACAATTTCATCTTAATTTGTGACTTTCATACAATATGGCTTTATATCTTGAAATGTGAGATTATATGTCTCAATGTGGCTTTTTTATCTTGCAATGTGACTATTTTTCATAATTTTAACTATTTCTCATTTCTATTGTTTTTCATAATTGCGACTTTGTATTTCAGAAAGTGACATTTATCTTACAATGTGCCTTTAAATCTTGCAGTTTGACTATACTTTGCAGTACAACTTTATTGATACAGTAATTGAGACTTAACTACTTGAAATTCTTAAAATGTATATCTCTTAAAGTTACTTTAAATCCTGCAATGTGACCTAATTTCTTGAAATTGTGACTAGTTCTTATTATGTATTTTTCACAACTGAAACTTTATATATCTTCCCATGTGACTATTTCTTTTTTTTAACTCTGAGGTAGAAATGGGCTTCCATTATGAACACTTTTTTTCTTCTTATCTTTGTAGGTTTTTTTTTTTGAAGATGTGTGAAATAAAACCATTGTTGCTGCAGTGTACTCAGTTATATTACATTAAAAGGTCTGTATTTAAAGTCTTCACATGACTCAAGAACAAAGAAACCACATGGAAAATTGTTTGCAGGTACATGCTAATTAGTAATGTTGATCCAAAACCGCATTCATGGTTGAGGTTTGTTTATTGTCTCGATTTGAACTTTCAGTCACAGAGCGGGGTGTTTTCTGAAGATCATCTGTTAAGACGTTGTAATACAGTTCGTAGATCGGGAAAGAAGGAGGCGAGAACCGGCAAACATTTAAACACAAAACTTTAATAACCAAATAAACAAACACAAAACGAAAGTAAAAGCAGCTGCCCCTCACGGACGACCGCTGCATAAAACATAATAAAACAACAATATAAATAGTCCAGGCCTGGTCCTCTCTCATCCTTCACTGTTGTCACTCCTCCAATCTAATTATCCTTCCGTGCAGGTGTCGCTCAATATCATTTACTCCACCGCCCGACTCGTCACAGACGTTTTCTTCATCATTTCAAGCCTCCTTTTCTAATATTTTACAGATCACATTAAAGCAAATGACCACCTACAGTTTGATTGGCTTACACCAATGATTCAGAAGTGCTGGTTTGTGTAGTCAACATTTGCATCCTCTAATTTCTCACCTGACACTTTGCCTAATTTTGTAAAGTCCCATGTGTAAAAGGTTCAGAGCTGACCCTTGAATTCAATCTCCTAATGCATTAGAAGTTCATCTGCATTTAAATGGAAAACATTAATGGTTCATTAATGACCTCACATTAACATTAATGACCTTACTCAGAAATGTGGTAAGAAAACATAAATATTGCTATAAATCACATGCTTTAGCTGTTGAGTGTTTTAATGATTAAAACACTGTTTACAGCCCTGAAATGGTAATTTCAACACAAATGTTGCAAACAGTTTACGAGTGGTGATTGCCTTTGCAGCCGTCGGTGTTGCTGCTTAACACCGGTATCACCGTCAACACCGTCTATCGCGGCAAGCCTACCGTGTGGTTGCCGAGTGTTTCTATGGAAGGTATTTTGAGTGGTATATAGCATATTGCTGTGTGGTTGCTGGAATGTTCTGAGAGGTTTTTGGGGCATTACTAAGGGTTTGCTGCTTACTGGCTCAAGTTACATCTCTTCATGATAATCATCACTGCCTGGGTGACTTATTCAGTCTATGGGATTTTTTCCCACCTTTTCTATTGTCCCACAGCAAAAATTTAAAAGTTTGATCCCTTGCTTTGGGTTACAGGTTTATTCTGAGCACTCCAAATTGCTTGCAGTGAAAAAGACTCACACTGACACAGAAATAGAAATGTATTCCACTTTTGTAATGGTGCCAGGAAAGGCTTGGTACATATGGACTGACAAAAAAGTGAAGGAACAAAAGAGAATAGGGCAAAATTGCGCAAAGAGTCAGACAGGGAGGGTTGTGAAATTAATTGTCGTCCCTTTCTTCTATTTTTTTCTAGTTTTAAGTGGTCGAACAGGCCTGGGAGGATATGAGACTTTGCCACGTTCCTGTTTTGCCGATGGCTGTTGTTAAGGTTTGCACGTGGCCATTCTTCCATCTTCATTTGTGTCAGTAGTACCAAGTAATTCTCACTTGACTCTGCAGTAAATGTCTTTTAAATAATTTAATTATTTTTATAGTGAAACACAATCTAATAATCAAGGACAGAAAAACTTAATGTGTTACCGATCTGCTGCTATTTAGGGAACTGTGAGATGCATACAGTTGGTTAGATGCTATCTGTGAAAAGTCAAATGACTTATAAGACATTCTGTGTGAGTAAATGGTGCAGCATGGGGCTTGTGCACTTCCAGGCAGTCAACACTTACTCAGAAAATTGTGGTTTAAGTGATATTGACTTGTCTCTGTTTTTTGTCTTTTAGCACACACTGCTGCATGCTCACTGAAAAAAATAACTTTGTGGTGTTGTAAAATATATTAAATTAACCACCATAAGTTCTACTTGTAATATTAAAAACCAAGGAGAACAACAATTTTCTAAGTAAAATGTACACATTTAATTCATGTAATTAATTTACTGTGTGGGAAGAGTATCTCTTATTAATATTTACTTGTAATATTTACATGTTTTATAGTCATTGCACATAAATCTATAAATATTGAGTACATTTTAATTTAAAAGTATAGCTCGCTTGAATCCGCGCATACGTGTTTGGATAAGAAACTCTATCCGTGCTTTGAATCAGAGATGGATGGTTGGGCTTGTCATGGAGGTGATGGATGCATGGCTGGATTTTCTCGTGTTTAAGGTAAGTTTGCCTTTCTGTTTCAGATTTCAGATTTGTAATACATTGGTCCGTGTGCATTCCGGTACTTTGATTCTTGTTTACTTGACTCATTATGCCTTAATGCTCATCTTAATCACATAACGTCATTAAAGTTAACTTGTGTGCAGTCACAGTGATATTTCAGCAAACACGTTTTCAATAGTTTAGAGATTCACAAAGCACTGTTTTTCGCGTAAAAACTTGAGCACGATTGGAAATTACTGGAAATTATTTAACGTTGTAACTGCTAGCTAGCTAATGTTACTAAAATAAAACAATTGCATAGGGTTAGTTTCTGTTCTTTCAAACACTCGGCTGACATAATAGAGTGAGTTTAGAGCAATAACATTGTATTAATCTCTTAAATTGTCGTGTTTTGTCTCTATGCTAAGCTAACATACAACCTAACGTTAACCCTAAAGCACCTGTTGCCACCATCGATTATGTTTTATAGGACTAATTTTGAAAAGTGTGAATAGAAAGTGGTTAGTAAAAGTGTTTTTATGCTTCTTTATGATGGTACTCAACTTAATATAACATTTAAGTGTAAAGCCTCTCATGCGAGTCCAGTCTTGTCTTTAAATCTTTTATTTTGCTCAAACAATCTGTAATTTGTTAGTTAAAAAGCACAGTCTTATGAACACGTTTCTATCAACAGGAAGGCTTTGGATTCACTGCAGAATAAGAGTGTAAAATGAAGACCATATAGAAGGAGCGATTGGTCTAATTCTCATATTCAGGTAAGTATAAATCTATGCATAGATTTGCATGATATTACAATATTGTTGTTATTTTTAACTATTCTTCACTGCATAATATGAAATTGTGGTTAAATGTTTTAGATCATTGTTTTAATATCACAAATTGTGTCTGTTCATTTACAGGGTGACCTAACTCTAACGACGAGCCAATACAGTGGACACTTGAGGTGTGGGGAGGAAGACAGACTGATGGTTTTCATGTTGGATGCAGTTTTGGTTATATCAATACTACCTAGCTCTGTCAGGTTAAAAAAAAATGTGTTCTGTTTGTTGTTGTTTTTTCTTCTATATTTTATACCTCCTGGGGTCGAAACTGTGTATGGTGCAGCAAACGCAGTTCTTGCTGGTAATGGAGATTGAATTGTATTACAGAACAGCAGACACTTGAAGTAGCATTCAGTCAGGCTATATTTTTTTTATATTTCCAATAGACTAAAAAGGTATGCATGTTTTGTTAATGTCTCTTTTTTATGAGGCTTTACTGGATGCACCTTTAAAAACTTGTGTCCAGACTTTAGTAGGTCATGTGAATGTGACTGATTCACTTTTATTAATGTTGGAAAAATAAACTCTTTAATTGTATTTTAGCTGTGTGATTTGTGATAAAGGTATAGACCAGAGGTTCTCAACTCTGGTGCTCGAGGTCCATGTTCATGCAGAGTTTAGCACCAACCTTGTTTTAAACTCACTGCCTGTAACTCTCTAGTAATCCTGAAGACCTTGATGAGCTTGTTCAGGTGTGTTTGACTAGGGTTAGAGCTAAACTCTGCAGGAAAGTGGACCTCGAGGGCCAGAGTTGTGAACCCCTGGTATAGACAAAATGAATATAGTTTATGTGGTTATATTAATCAAAAAGAAATTAGCAATGTTTACATAATCATAGAGAGTAATATACTGTATATTCATAAAACTAAGTAAATGGTAAATCTTGAAAAAAAGATGATAAAATCTACTTACTTCAGTAAGATTTAATTAATATTTTGATAAATGCAATGTTCCTGTCTATAAAATAATAAATAAACTTTACATAATTACTATAAATAAACACAACTTCTAAATTAAATATAATTAAAGGGGTCATATGATGCTGCTAAAAATAACATTATTTGGTGTATTTGGTGTAATGAAATGTGTTTATGTGGTTTAAGGTTAAAAAAACACATTATTTTCCACATACTGTACATTATTGTTTCTCCTCTATGCCCCGCCTTTCTGAAACGCGTCGATTTTTACAAAGCTCATCGGTCTGAAAAAGCGAGGTGTGCTCTGATTGGCCACCAATCCAGTGCGTTGTGATTGGCTGAATACCTCAAGCGTGCGACGGAAATGTTAC
>NW_015660490.1:288247-311009 GCF_001515625.1 Sinocyclocheilus rhinocerous | reverse complement strand
GCGGCCTAGAGTGAGCGGAGGCCGGCTTGAGTGAGCGGATATCGTCCTCTTTTGGAAGACCAAACAAAGTAGTTTTGCTTTCACACCGAATCACACAGCGTCTTCACGACATGGCGGCAGCGGCAACAACAATAAGTTACGCCTTCTTTCTTTGCGTGCACATTTGGGCGGCGTTATGCAAATCTTCCCACATAGTGATGTAGATATGTGGCGGCGTGTTAGAACGAGCCGTTTTATGTAGGCGTGGCTGACTCTTAACTTTTATAAAGAATATCTCTTTGGATTTGAGACTTTAGTCTTTGCAACTTTACAGATCTTCTTTATGCACCAAGAGCTTGTAACACTTCAAAGAGAAAGGAAAAATTTAAATCGCATCATATGACCCCTTTAAGAAATATTTACTTAATTAGAGTGCAATTAGATTTAATTTCTTCATGAATGTTAAGTTTAGTAGTAAGTAGATTTTACTTAATAATAGCAAGTAAGTTGTAATTGATATTAGAGCAGTAAAATTTACTTTAAATGTGTTTGTACAAATTGTTACAAGTAAATCTTGTTATTTTTTTCAGTGCTGTTACATTATGACTGACCCCCTTCCTAAAATCTAAAGACATCTATATATATTCATTAATACATTTTCATGTGTGGAAAAAAATATTAAGGGTAATATTATAAATAAATACACACATAAGTATTTAAAGAAAAAATAGGATTATTATATTTACTTAAGTTAACAGTATATTTTCTTTCTACTCACTATGAGAATGATGTTAGATTTATAGCATTCAACTTGTTCATAGAATAAAATAATTACAATTAATTCCCACCAGGCTTGAGAAAGCAAAATGAAACAGTAATAATATTTAAATCAAATTGTAAATAATAAATATTTACAGTATAATAATATATAATTAATATAAGTTTTTTTATATTAATTTCTTATTAATTTCAAATCTCACATTTTCCGCAGACCCCCAAACACCCCCTTGTGGACCTCTAGTGATCCTCTGTCCCAAATATGAAAACAGTTTATGACATTATTTAAATCCCTCAAACTGTACTGTATATGCAATAATGATATATAAAGCACTATGTGCCTCAATATTGCAGTATACATTATATCATGTCCATCACTCTACATTTTCTGAAAGCATGGCATACTTGTTTTTCATTGTGTTGTCAGGTTAACTACTGACACATTTTTAATGTGTCACAGAGTACAAGGGAAAGTACTCAGATGCCAGTAGGCCGTTGCAGAAGTGAGTGGAGGGAAATTATGATATCTAATGTAAATGTGATGGAAAAACACTACTCAGAGCTGGGCGGGTTGATGGATGACTCTGGAAGTGGTGATTGAGAGCTCTGTGTTTATATGTGGAGTGGTAAAAACACTGAGGAAATCATGCATTTTAGGCTTATCTTTGGCAATCCCAATAAGCAAAGCATGCTAACTCTCAGTAATAGGGAAATTCATGTAGTTAATTTGTCAAGATATGTCTGCTCTAGCAATGCTCACACTTTCAGAACTGCTCACTTGTGAAATGCTGAGACATAATAAGGAGTTCACAAGTCTATAGGTGAAATACAAGCCATGTAGTTGTTTAAAGTAGGTCATACATATATGAAAACAGGAAATAATCAATTGTGGGCGTTTTTTCTGTTTCTTGGGTTGTTTCAGAGAAACGAGTGGATTCATTTCTGTCTTGAGAACAGTTTAGATGAGGTCAGACTCCTGTTTTTAAAATGATCTGATCTTTTTAATAAACTGCTTGTGGGAAATGATTCTTCCTTTACAGTCTGTGCACTTCACAATTGTTTTACGCACTGATAAACAGATCTGATGCTGCCACGTTCTGCCCTTTCTAAATTTGCACACCAAATACCTGAAACTCAAGTAATGAATAAGTAATAAATGTTGTAGTAATACATAGGTCATAACTATTCCATGTATATAATGTAGTACCATAAACCCCCCTAAAAATACAAAATATTAAATAAAAAAACATAGTATTCATTTCATTGAAATAAAATAAAATAACAAATTGGTAATTTTTGACTGCCATGTGAGCAGTAAATCTAACTAACCCCAAACATTTGAACGGTAGTGAGTCAGTTTAGTTGTTTGTTTTGGGTGTAGTTCATTTGAAGTTCTTCTAAACAAAATAACCACTACATATAAATTGCATGCTCCCGGCCACACTTTTCTCCATATAAATTGCCTTTGGAGAGCAACTCACATTCTCACAAACACAAATGTTGCTGTATGTGTGAAAAGTTTGGGTGGTAAATCCAGAGGGATAGACATTCAATAGCGCAGTCCAACCGGAATCTTCTCCTGAGACGTCCGTCACGGTGTGATTTGCGACCTACCAGGGCGAGTATCACAGAGGACCATATGAGGTCTTAGTAACATGTAGGGGGATGTTGTGGGGTGTGTTTGCTAAGGTGTTTTGACAACGAGTAACGCTGACGAGTGATGACATCCAGAGCTGGTGGTACTGGGTGGCAATTTATGTGCCCGAAAACGTGAAAACCTACCTTGAACTGTTTGACACATCAGTGACAGGGTCATTAGCATCGCTCATGGCTTACTAATACATTTATACCATAATCACTGGATGGAATGGCACAAAGAGCAGCCAATGTGCTGATCTATCAAGGATTTTTGGCTCCCTCAGCATCCAGGACACTTTGTACTTCAGCATATCAGGTGTCAGTGTTGAGTCTCAATGCTTCTGTGATGATGGAATATAAACGATGACATCATCACAGTGCTGCAGCTGCAGACCGTGATGAAGAGTTCTTCTAAACACAAAGAACAGTAGCAGTTCTTGCCAGTAGAGAAACTATGCAGGTCTTCCCAGATCTGTTTGTCTCGTATATCTGGGTTCAGATATGATGTCTGTTAAGAGTTTAGGGCTTTTCACACTTGAAATGATAAACCCAGTGTCATTATGAAAGTAGAGATGCACCGATATTAAAACAATACTGATTATTTTCATGTTATGGCCAAAAATGCTGTAAGTAACATAATCAGATTACTTTTTTCAAGTAACTAGTAAAATAACACATTACTTTTTAATTTACAACAAAATATCTGAGTTACTTTTTGAAATGAGTAAGGTTACTTTGTTTTCCCATTTATTCACTGACACCTTTTCCCATGTTGAGAAAAATTGGGAGTGAGGTGCAGAGGCACTTCCTGTTATAAGCAAACATTGGAATTTTTGAAATTGGAAAACAATGGGATTGCCATTGTGTTCACACGGGAGTGTTTGAAAGCCACATCTATCAACAGATCCGCTGATAGACGAGGCTTTCTGTGTATCTGTGTAAACGCTCTATGAAGAGCCTGAAGCGATGATTATTGTAGCCAATAACAGACATATCTGGTGAGTGTGTGAACACAATGGCCAATCAGAGCTGTTTAAGAATCCACTCAACAGTGCTCAAAATGTTAGTGGAAAATGCTGGCATCGTCACATTTTTAAAAGTTCAGTACTGACTGGTACTGACATCGATACTTTTGACTTAGTGATTTGGGGGCCCTAAGCAAATTTCAGGTATAGGGCCCCAACGCAATAACTATGTGTTCTTTTACGCCTAACCCTTATTTTGCTCATTCTCTCTCTCTCTCTCTCTCTCTCTCATAGCTTATAGTTGTCACAGTTATGGACTTCTTTTGTTGTGTTTTCATTTAGTTTTTGTCTTCATGCCCATTTTGAGTTTGAACTTGTTTCAGTCGTCCTTTGATTAGTTCATTCAGTTCACCTGTGTTTGTTTATTATCTCATTAGTTCCCTCGTTTAGTTCTTGTATAAGTTCTCCCTGTTCTGTTCAGTCCTTGTCCAGTCAACGTTTGCATTTATGTGTGTTTCCCTGCCCTTTTGGATTATCTCTTGTGTGGATTATTGTGATTAAAATTTGTGTTTGAATATATTCATCATCATCGAGTCTTCTTCATCAACACAAGGCAAGGCAAGTTTATTTATATAGCACATTTCATACAAAATGGTAATTCAAAGTGCTTTACGAAAAAGAAAAGAGAATAATAATAAAAAAAATAATCACAACAATAAAACAAGGAATTTAGAATAACAGTGTAAAAGAACCTGTTGCAAAGAGAGCCAAAGCAAGGCAGCCCACTTGGTCATGGAAATGGGGATTCCTGCCTGCACAAGAACCTGGACCACAGCTAAGACCATGTGATGCACACACTCCCATGAGTTATTTTATGTGATAGTTATATGTATTCTAAATAAACTACAAACAAAAAATATATAAATTTATTTTTTCCTCACATTCTTTCTTGTAGCAATTCCCTCTCAGTCACACACCTGACTGAATGGCTCATTATGCGGGCCTTTGTCTTCTCAGGTGTGAATCACAGCATTATGCATGATCATTCACGCCCTCTCGCATATTCCTTTTCTACACAAAATGTGTCTTAGAAAATTTTAATCAATATATTGTTTTCTGTGAATGAGTGAGTAAGATGATTTTCACATAATTTTGAAGCAAAAACTCTAGACTTCAAGATCAGTTCTCAAAAGTCTTGTGAACAAATGTTCTGTATGTGTTTTATGGCCTTATTTCAGTGACTTTAAAATTGTAGTTTTTCACTAAGCACGCATAAACGTTGTTTTCTCAAAAACACAATCACGTACATACATGCTGCTCACATATTATTGTAGCCCAGTTTGTGCTGATTACAGTGTTATTAAACTTTAGACATTCAAATGTTTGTAAGCAACTGAAAAAAGCACAAATGTCAGGGCATGTCAAAACTTTTCCAGGCCCCAAAACACCCTCGACCCCAGAGGGTTAATACAAAATTACAATGGTAAACACTCAATTTTCAGTTAAAGGCAGTTCATCATTGAATTCAGTGATGTCATCATCCAGCTCAGTTCTAGTTACCAGGTGCAAGAGCCGGCAACAACGCATGCGATGGTGGAGGTAAAAGTGGAGAGTGAGGGCACGGGGGAAAGCCCCACCCACTGTTCCACCGCTGAGGGTGAACTGAGGCAGGACTCAGGGGATTTAATTGACTTTTATTCAGAAATACCCAGACTTCTTCCATCATCTGAAATCTCTGTCTGTCCTGTTACGACCAAAGAGGCCATTGTTGAACTGTTTGTCTGCCCTGAAATTTCTGAACTGTCTATCTGCCCTGAACAGTCTGTCTGTCCTGTCTCGACCACGGAGGTCGTTCCCTTATCTCTGGCGCTCCCAGTGCTGGGAGTGGCCATCTGGTGTGTGTAGGCAGCATACACCATCCCTGAACCCCCGGAATGCTCAAAACTCCCACCCAGCCTCCCTCTCCCACCACCTCTTCATCAGTCCTCAGCACCACCTCCAATGTCCCCTGTCAGCCCCTCAGCTCACCGTCAGCCCACCATCTGTGATGTGGGTTTGCCGCGGGTCTGCCAGTCTCCATCGGCTTCGTTGTTGGAGGATCCCTTGTCTCCGCCTCCAGCCTCTGAGTCCCCCCCGTCTACGCCTTGGTTGCCTGAGCCATCTGCTCTGCCTTGGCCCTCCGGATCCTCTCCGTCACCCTGAGTTCTTCATAACTACTCGCTTTTCTTGCTTGCATCACAGAACACCTGACCACTGTTCATACCATCATCAGTAAACTCTGACAAATCTTCTAACTCGTCAGCAATGTTCTCCTCTGATCCTCCTGCCTGAGCTCCATCATTCATCCCCTCTAAACCTCATGTTTTTATTCTATCATTCATCTCAATCACATCATCAGCAGCAGTCTGAAAACACATCTACCATCAGTGACATTCACACATCCAGCATTGACACTGTTTTCACTCACATTTTCACGAAAACACACACAACAAGTGAAACAGGAGTTGGACGTCGGGAAGAAATTAGTGCTGCAAGCTGTTTGTGTGATGATCTGTTCTGAAAATTTTCGCTCCATTTTGTGTATCCAAACTTTCCTTAAAGCCATGTTGCTGCTGCTGTTTTTCTTACGCTGATCTCAACCCATGCCTTGCTCTCTCATCGGCTGTAGCTCGTTGTGACACCTGACACCACATGTAGTCGGCCAACCAGTCCAGATATTTGGCATGGTAGATATTCGTTTGGCGTCAGCGAGCCTCTTTGACGCATCGTCAGGTAGTTCACACATAAAGATTGTAGAGCGTTGATCACCCGCTGATTTTCCCCCAAACACAGCCCGACCTGTCGGCGAGCGCATTGACTTACAAATCGGGCTTAAAATCATGTAGTGTGAACAAAGCCACTAGAAGGCAAGCCTGCAACCTTTAGCCAAAGAAGCGTAACGGCTAATGCTAACGCTTCTGCTTTGGCAGTATGTGGGAAAGGAGACCAGAGGCCTTTTTTTTTTTTTAATGGATGTCAATGAAGGAGAGGCTTCACTACGCTGAATAAACAGCTTTTTAGAGGAAACAGCTTGTCATTTAATGAATCGACAGCCTATCGGCTAATATTCAATGTGTTTTACACGAAACAGTTTTGGATTGAACTATTTTTAGAGTTTACACTGACAAAATGACGTTTTATAAGAGAAGTCACTGACTTTTTGTGACAGGTGGGATTCAGCTTACGGCACTTCTCATTAATTCCTATGGTATCTGTAAATGGAGATTGAGTGTCGCACAACTCTGACTGAAATTCAGTGACGTCAAGGCTGTAATGTGATTGGTTATTAAGGTACACATGACCCAAGTTAACCATTATGCTTTCTCCAATAGTAAGTAATACAGACCCTCTCATCTCCCAATAGTAAGACAATCTCTCGTGTGTACTTGGCTTTAGGGATTACCTGGAGCGTCATGAGCAGGCCCTAAAATTAACACTCGCCAAGTGCCAAATGCGAGTAAAAATCAGCTTTGGCGAGTATATGAAACTGTGTCAGTCGCCAGATGGCCGGTAGTATTTGTATAAATTCTAACAGTGCAATGTTATGAGAACATAAATGTGAACAGATGTGAATGACACTTCGTACAGTTGATGGGTCAGTGCTGCTTCATCACAAAAGTTTAAGCCTTTGCAATGTAAATATTTAAGAGCTAGAACACACTAAAGGACACGCATTACTCACGTGCTGTGTGGGAAGTTTAAACATCCGAAGGCCCGGCTTCAAAGTCTTGAGCTCTGCTTCCTTCCTGCGCTTGAACGGACAAATTCACATAAAATTGTCAAAAATGCCCATCTCGATGAGTATCCTAGTAAAGTAGTTGGTTCTTAAGTGAACATGAACAGCTGAGAAAGAAACCGGACACAAACTGCGTGTGATGCAATGTCAAAAGACAATAGAACCCATTATAATCAGTGATGTTGTCTACACAGGATGTGGCGCGGCACGAAACGACAAATCCCCGAAAGTATTTTTGAAATAGTCCAAACAACGGCCGCTTTGTCGCATCCAGTGTTGACAAATTCAAGCTGCTGTGGTGTAGACACTGTGTTAAAGTGATAGACACAAAATTCCAATAATCCTGTTGTTGTCTGCGTTTTTAATGTTGATCAAAGAAAATAGGACAAAGAAAAAAAACAATCCCCCACTGCTCTTGAACTTAAAAAAAAATATAAAGACTATAGTGTTATTTGATTAGCATAATTCATTAAATTTCTGTAGGCTACCTGAAAATCACTGTTAGACCTATCATTTCTATTTGTATCTTTATTGTGTAGTAGGCTATTTTGTGCTATTGCTTGTAATTTGATTTGCTCTTATTTTACAACTGACTATTTACTAGTCTTTAAAAATGTAGCCTATTCAATTTATTTTATTTGAATTCTGGCGGTCTCTCGTGACTGCTCATGACGCACGCTGTGACACACCTGTCATCTAGAAATATAGGGCTAGAAATAGTCTTAGAAAAATAAAAAAATAATAATAAATTCAGTGTGGTACAATTTTTTTCAAGGCACTTCAGTGTCTGTAACTTTTTATCTTTTTGAGCATTATCAACTCTGGATGATGGATAGTAAAGCCCAGAGGGTCTTCTTTCCAAAGACACCAAAATTGTGTGTGTAGCACACTGTTGTCAGGAACTGTTACCATTTTAAGTTAGGTAGGTCATTTTCAGCTGTGAGTCCCAAAATGGGGGGTGCAGGTTAAATATTAGCTGCAACTTTAGCGCCTCTAATCTGGATGTTTCATCAGCACCAAAGCCACATAGTGCCAAGACTTTATCATTTGCTATCAATCTCTTGGCAAGTAAAGAGCAACAATGTGTTCCCAAGGCTAACGACCATTTAGAGCATCTAAGCATACTTTTCCTGGCATTGATGGTTGACCATAATATTTTAATGCTGCTAAGGATCTACTTTGTACTGCTCCTGTTCTCTCTGCCCCCAATTTTTCATCACCGTTCCAGTTACAGGTGGATGCCAGCGCTACTGGAGCAGTCCTGCTGCAAGAAGATCAAGGTGGAATCGAGCATCCTGTATCTTTTTTCTCCAAGAAGTTCTCTAAGACCCAACAAAATTACAGCACAATTGAGAAAGAAGCGTTAGCTCTATTGTTAGCACTTCAGCATTTTGAGGTGTATTTGGGTGGAAGTCCTAGTACCATTACAGTTTATACTGAATATGAATCAATAAAACGTTCAAACTTCAATGAACATAAGAGTCGTGACTAGCAGTGAACTGATGTATAAGCTAATCATCGTTGTTAGCCTATGAGTAATAATATATTCTATTGCATATTTGCCGATTATTTAAAATAAAACAATTAGTTGATTGTCCTGTCAATCTAAAGGAGGAAGAAAAGTCCTTCAGTGAAGATCGACTTTGGCAGAGTTGCAGTTTGCAGCATAAAAAACAATATAATTTAAATTTTGAATAAATTATATGCAGAAAGTGAATAATGAGAAAATACTAGACTATTAAACAGTTAACGTTATATAGAAATGGAACAGAAAGGTTATAGAATAAATGTAATACTTTAATAATTCTTTAGTACTAATAATAGTACTACAAATAATATTAGGCTATTTAATTATATAATACATTTTAGTTGTGCATTAATAGTGCTTTAAAACAAGGTGGCAGAAAAGAAATCAAACTGTCAGTATTGGAATCAGCAGATGTTGTTCTGTTTTCGATATGATGATGAAAAATCTACATGACATTTCCATAATGAAGGTGCATACACAATATGTGAGAGGTTTCCATTAAGTTTAGGGTAATCTGAATTAACAGCGACTCTCTTTTCCATTTCCAGTGTCATTGGGTGTTATGCCTGAAGCAAAGGTGTATTTAATTTTGGTTGGATGTGAAATCTTATGTAAATTTGATTAAGAAATGAGATGTCTGGAATTTGAAACATGCCTGGATTTTTTCTCTTGAATAACGTGTCAAATTTAAGGAAATGAATCACTTTCATGAATTGGATGTATACAGATGAAGTATTGTGCCAAACGTTTTACAACTGTTTGACAGATGATCTTTCCTACGCAACAATTAAAATCAGAGCTGGTGAATTGTGGGAATCGGGTCTCTTGAGAAGAGTGAAATGGGGCGCTCCACATCTGCTGTGTTTCCTCTCATCTACAACAATAGTGTTGGATTGTGAGATTTAGTCCAAACACTTGCAACCTGTGCCAGCAGACATGTCATGTTTTTCCAGAACACAGCCTTAATCACAAAGCGAATCTGTTGAATATTTATTGCAGGAAATCTGGTACTGATAATAGTCACTCAGAAAGAAAGTTTCTGCGGGAATGTTTTGCCGTTTCTTGTGGTTTCAGTGAAAATTTGTTTTGTCTTGAAATGGTGTACTTTTGACAGTTCCAGAAAGTACAAACAATGCTACGTAAAAAAAAGATGTTTTCTACATCTACTCCCTCACGTGGTTATTATTATATATGTAGTGTATATAGTTATTGTGTTGTGTGTTTCGATTAAAAATATTTGTAGACTACAGTAGTCTGAGACTTTTTCCAACTTCAGCAGAGGACAATAAGGAATACACTATTTCCACATTATACCACATATCTGAAATGGTAGTAAATAATTTTGTCATGCTAAAGTGTCACACACCATTACACACACATCAGTATGGCTTCTACTTAGGCAAATTATAATACTAAATAACTGTGACTGGAAACAGAATTGATGCATCATTTGGACTTGAGACTTGACTTCAGAGACTTGCGAACATCTGATTTCACAAGTCCAACTTTTACAATTTATTTTCCATTCTGATCTGTCATTTTAATCTTTGACAATTGCGAAACTTCAACTTGCAATAAATACTAAAGTGTTGTCAGCTGTTTGGGTGTAAAGCACTAAAATACGGGACAAACTGCTTCCCGATACAGAACGCAATTGTGTTCCAATTCTGTATAATATGTGCTAGTTGGCAATGGTCTTATTTATCTCCCACTGTTCTAATCGCTCTCTCTCTCTCCTCCTCAGATCTGTGGCTTTGTGAACGCTATTAGTCCGGTTGGGAATGATCAGCAGAACCTAATGGCTTTCCGCTTCTCTGCATTTAACCCCATCTTGGACCCCTGGATCTTCATCATTTTCCGTAAGGCGGTCTTCCACCACATCCGCGCATTCTTCCGCTGCTGCTTCCCCAGAGATGTAGTGAAGACCACAGCACAAACTCCCTGTCCTTCCCCATGGAGGCTGCAGATGCCAAACACAGCTCAAGCATCCAGACTAAGATCAACTGCAGCCTACGCAATTGTGTTCCAATTCTGTATAATATGTGCTAGTTGGCAATGGTCTTATTTATCTCCCACTGTTCTAATCGCTCTCTCTCTCTCCTCCTCAGATCTGTGGCTTTGTGAACGCTATTAGTCCGGTTGGGAATGATCAGCAGAACCTAATGGCTTTCCGCTTCTCTGCATTTAACCCCATCTTGGACCCCTGGATCTTCATCATCTTCCGTAAGGCGGTCTTCCACCACATCCGCGCATTCTTCCGCTGCTGCTTCCCCAGAGATGCAGTGAAGACCACAGCACAAACTCCCTGTCCTTCCCCATGGAGGCTGGAGATGCCAAACACAGCTCAAGCATCCAGACTAAGATCAACTGCAGCCTCCCCCAGTGAGGCCTTGATGAGCGACTATGCACTTATGATGGCATGCAATGAGATATAACAAGACGATGAGACTTAGAATCCTGAAAAGACTGCCTAATATAAAATATCCCAAATATAAAAGCATGGATGTCAAAGGACCTGTTTCCTTTGAGGATAAATATTTTGTAAATATGTGAACTAATGCCCATCACTAAACAGGCTCTTCTGTGCAAGTAAACCACAGAATTTGGTTGTGCAAAGATGTGAAGGAAAGTTGACAAATGAACAGAATGTAAAGACACAAACAACCAATGTCAATTTGGGGAACTGGCACATACCACAAGTTTACCAATAATCACCAAGCATAGAACATCATAAACTTTGAGAAGATAAGGTTGGCCACCAACTTGCTCAGTAATAGACTAATGGAAGGGGAAGTCTTAATAATTTATAGCAGAGACATTGGATATAATAGGAATGATCAGCAGAACCTAATGGCTTTCCGCTTCTCTGCATTTAACCCCATCTTGGACCCCTGGATCTTCATCATCTTCCGTAAGGCGGTCTTCCACCACATCCGCGCATTCTTCCGCTGCTGCTTCCCCAGAGATGTAGTGAAGACCACAGCACAAACTCCCTGTCCTTCCCCATGGAGGCTGGAGATGCCAAACACAGCTCAAGCATCCAGACTAAGATCAACTGCAGCCTCCCCCAGTGAGGCCTTGATGAGCGACTATGCACTTATGATGGCATGCAATGAGATATAACAAGACGATGAGACTTAGAATCCTGAAAAGACTGCCTAATATAAAATATCCCAAATATAAAAGCATGGATGTCAAAGGACCTGTTTCCTTTGAGGATAAATATTTTGTAAATATGTGAACTAATGCCCATCACTAAACAGGCTCTTCTGTGCAAGTAAACCACAGAATTTGGTTGTGCAAAGATGTTAAGGAAAGTTGACAAATGAACAGAATGTAAAGACACAAACAACCAATGTCAATTTGGGCAACTGGCATATACAACAAGTTTACCAATAATCACCAAGCATAGAACATCATGAACTTTGAGAAGATAAGGTTGGCCACCAACTTGCTCAGTAATAGACTAATGGAAGGGGAAGTCTTAGTAATTTATAGCAGAGACATTGGATATAATAGCAAAAGTCAATAATGACATGCAACCAAGATATGGGGTGGAAAACACTTTGCATATATCACTTTAAAGCTTTAAAGGTTAACGTCCTTCTAAAATCGACACACTTTTATGCAAACCCAAACTGCAGTGCCAAAAGTGTACGGTGTGACAAAATATGTGCTGAAAAGTTGTTTAGTAGCGGACAGCCAATCATATTGTTTGTCTCATTAAATATTCATACAGCTTGGTTTGTTTTTAGAATCTGAGGGAAACAGTTAAAGCATCAAACAGTGAAAGCAATCACATTAACTCATGAAGAAACATTTCCACAGAAGTTATTAAACAGCGTATTAATTATTGTTAATTTATTTTTCAGCAAATGAGCACATTAGCCCACATGTACAGTTTAAAACAATTCAGAACCCTACTCAGAAGTAATTAATCAAGGGTAACATACTGTAACAAAACAGTGAGAAACAAAGATTAAGATCACCATGGATACCAGGTAACAATTTCAGATGTTAAAAGACTATTTGGTATTAACTCATGCTAGTTATAATACCAACATAGCTTTTTGGGTCTTGTTAAGATGTGTTTTTTGGAAGAGCGCCTTTTGTTGAAAATTTAAAAACTACATTTCATTTTTTTCATAGTGGTACTTAAGAAATGCTCATTTAATTTAACTGTGATAATTTAATGTAAATAATACAAATAAATGACTGTAAGATTAGCTTACAGCTAATAGCTGTGCAGTACAGGAGTTTGGACCAATAAGATTGCACTGTGGGCGGGGCTACCCAGCCACCAAAACAGAAACCGAGCGATCGGTTTGATTAGAACAAAATTTTACATGGAAGAGATGGCTTTTATCTCTTGATGCTTTAGCATGTCATGTCTGTTCATGGTGTTAGAGGAAAGGCTTGTGTATAGTGTAAATACATTTGACCATACAGTATGTTTCCAATTCAGCTGATGTATACAGTTTAAACTATCCTAACACAATGCATGTCAGCTTTCATACCTGCTCTCGAAGCTACTTATATCACCTTAAATGTTTCATTCAAAAACATGGATATCTGTCTTTAACATACATTTGCTTTTACCACATATGGCGTATGATTATTGTAAACATTTTTATACTCTGTTTGAAGCTTTCTGCAGCTAAAACTGCCGCTATATTACACTGGTCTGTTATAAAACACGGATAACAAAAACAGACAGTTTCATTATATGCTTTACTAAGGTCATTCTCAGGAACCAGTGCAAGAATATTATTTCATTTGCAAATGTTACTGTGGAACCTTAAAGAAATCACATTTTCCCACCTTAGGCCCAAATTGTTATTAGTTATTTATCATTACTAGCCCTAAGGCTAACTGTAAAGAGGTACTTTATTTCAACCTGATCACAGTATGTGTGTAATTTATTTATAATTTCAATAATTTAACTGATTATATTCTGGTAGTATTCCTCAGTTTTCTTGTGCCTTGAAATAAATCATAAATTACATTCAGGACAAAAATAATAACCCGTACAATTTTCCTTTTGTTTTAATGCTGTTATACTGAAAATGTTTCAGGGTTGAAGTGCAAAAATGTGTAAAAATAGCTTGTCTAGCTTTTTTGTTTCTTTTTCAAAGAGTAATGTTTTCAGAACATATTATCAGAAAATACATAAAGCATTTTAGAAAACTACATAGCAAAAGCATGATATTTTAATTATAATAAAAGCAACAAAAAAATTTATTCTATAACAGCTAATGGTTTGAATGGGTTTACATTCAAGTTTACATTCAGATTGAAGTAAACTTGTTTTATTTTAAACGTTTACTCTAAATAGGTAAATGTAACATATAATATTAGTAAATTGAGAATCCTATCATAGGATCACATTTATCACACAAACGACTGTTTTTCTGAGAATGACCTATTAACAGTCTGTATAGTATTCAGGAGGATCAGGATGTTTAACTAAACAAACTAACTAACTGTGAGGTCATACGGTATTGATGTAGACAGTGTAACAGGTTTGACAAAGTCTGTAGAGTGGTAGTGTAAATTCACTTCCTCACCATGTTTGGTAAAAGTGTGCAGTGCCTGCATGCATGATGTGAATCTGATGCCTTATCGTGATATGATATTATGTGTTTTTATGTTTCGTTGCACAGTGTTGTACAGTGCTTTGTGTACATTGGGTTTGTTCATGCAGTGTTGACTCAAGCTAGAAACAATGGACACTTAGTAAAGAACACAACACCCTGTCCAAACAAATGTGTCTTTGTCTGTTTCTTCAGGCATGCAATTGGGATAATTGATATACTGTTTTATAAAAAATAACATAGATCGGTGCACAGTTTTGGATTTCGAAGTGAGGTTTAGAGAGAAATTAAACACAGCCTCCAATACAAGCACTTTTGTGGTTTATTTCACATGATCAATTCTGAAATGTCCAAATAAAACCAGAACTGATCCTACAGTATTGGCTTAAAAACGCACAAATAGCAAGACATCAGGGATACAAATTTTGTAAAAATTAAACAGATGAGCACAAATGGATTTAGGAAAAAAATCAGAATGTAATCATAAAATTCAGATCAAACTACTTTAGTTCATACTTTCACCTAGTTATTGCTACTTAGTGCAATAAAATGTGACCATAGTTTCATATCAACTTTAAACTGCCTGAAATAAGTTGACTTTACTAACATATTGAGTGAAATGGTTTACTTACAGGACTTTATTTTATCCATCGGTTTTTGACTGGATATTTAATGTGAGGGTAAAATATTTACTCAGATTTCGCAAACCGGTTGTAAGAAAAATGACGAGGACGTTTCTTGATGATCTTGATTAAGATGTTTATTTCAGCATATCAGTGACAAAGTACATGTAGTCCCATGGGTTCAGTGGAGTTGGAATGAACCCCAAACATCCTAAGCTCACACCTTTTATACAGTTACAGTTTACGACCCTTAATGTAAATGAAGTTGCTCCTATCGTAACAGCTGTGGTCTGTACTGTATGTTAGTGAAGTTCCAACACCCCATTGTCTGAGATGGTTCTCGGTGTCCCACACCAATTCCCATTCTTGGTCACCATTCGCTCAGGATGTGAATATCCCAAATGATCCAGGAACAACATAACTGTTGACTTTCTTCTTCTCTGTAATAATTAAGCCATTTTGGGAAATGAGCATGATCAAACATATATTGTGGAGTGGAATCTGGGTCGGGGCAGCCTGTAGTTTCTTACAGTCCTCCCTTTGATGCTCTTGGCCCAAAAGAAGCATCACACTCACTCCCGTTACACAGATTACACCTTCCTACCTGGGCAGGTGCCCAGTGTCGATGAAGCCCTGCCTAGGTTTGTCCCCCTCTGACCACTGGAGAATCTCACCTGTCATTGGGTCATCACCTCATGCACACCGGTTATCGCTCCATCCAATTAGGCAAAATTTATCATAGAGACTTTTCTCAAATTTGGCAAAATTAAATACAAACATTTTCTTGGGTTTGGGAGAGGAGCACTCGAGAACCATAAAAGCAAATGGATTGTTTAAATGTACACTAAACATTATGACAGTTCAAACACAGCCAAAAGCCAAAGGAGCAAAAATATCAATCAATAGGCAACATAAAGTGTGTGTGTGCAGAGGTGGACAGTAACGGAGTACATTTACTTAATTACTGTACTTAAGTACACTTTTTGAGTATCTGTACTTTACCTGAGTATTATTTTTTTTCTGGAAACATATGATTTAAACTTCACTATATTTGGAAGACAACTATCATACTTTTCACTCCACTACATTTCTGTCTAGGTCCTCGAAGTAGAACGTCGTTACTACGTGCCGGTTGGAAATGGTGAGATGGGGGGGGGGGATTGTCTGTTCAGCTACCTCTGGATAGAGGCTGTGGGCCAGTCTGCTTGTTCTGACGCATATGGACCTGTACCTTCTACCTGAGGGCAGCAGGTGGAACAAGTGATGGTTGCACAGGATGTTTTGCACACGTCTTAGGCAGTGAGTGGTGTAGATGGTACTCATCTCCGGAAGAGTAATGCCGATGATCTTCCCCGCTGTTCTGACCACTCGCTGGAGTGCCTGCTGATCAGCCTTAGTGCAGCTGGAAAACAACACTAGGAATCCATATGATAAAACACTGCTAATGGCACAGTTGTAAAAGTTCACCATTAGCTGCTTGGGAATTTTGGAACTCTTCAGTTTCCTCAGATAGTAGAGGCGTTGTTGGGCTTTTCCTACAACTGAGGCAGTATTAGCGCCCCCGGACAGGTCCTTCGTTACAGTCACCCCCATGAATTTTAAATGTGTCACTCTCTCCACCACCTCATTGCCGATAGAGAGTTGAGAGTGGTTGTTTTGTCCAGTTTTGCGGAAATCCACAATAATTTCCTTGGTCTTCTTGATGTTAAGAACCAAGTTATTGTTGTCACACCATGATGCCTGATGTTGTACCTCATTCCTATATGCTGTCTCATTGTTGTTGTTAATGAGCCCGAGCACCGTGGTGTTGTCAGCAAATTTGACAATATGATTTAATGGAAAGGAGGCAGAGCAGTCGTGTGTGAAAAGGGTGTAGAGCAGTGGGCTAAGCACGCATCCTTGGGGGGCCCTGGTGTTAGTAAGAAGGGTGGAGGACGTGTGCCCGCCAATTCTCACATACTGTTCTGCGATTGGTTAAAAAGTCCACAATCAAATTGCATTGCGTGGTGTTTAGTTCTAGGTTGTGTAATTTAGATTGGAGTTTATACGGCCAGATTGTATTAAAAGCCAAACTAAAATCACCAAAGATCAGCCTTGCATAGGTGTTCTTGAGCTCCAGTAGAGAAGCTAGATGTTCCAGTAGTATATGGAGCACAATTGCAATGGTATCCTCAGTCGGCCTGTTCTTCCTGTATGCAAATTGGTATGGATCAAGTGTTGGTGGTATTGCTTTTTTAATGTGTTTGATGATCAACCTCTCCAGGCATTTGGCTGGGACAGGGGTGAGTGCCACAGGTCTGTAGTCATTTAGACAAGTGACATTAGACTGTTTGAGGATGGGTACTATTGTGGCTGCCTTGAGGCAGGCAGGGACCCATGACGTGGACAGCGACATGTTATAGATGGAAGTGAAGACATCCGCTAACTCAGTCACACAGTCTTTCAGCACCCGGCCCATAACTCCATCTGGACCGGCTGCTTTCCTGGGGTTGATGCTGCAGGAAAACAAGTCTCACGTCATGTGTGCTCAGGACTGGAGCAGAGTCAATAGAGGGGAGGGGAGGCAGTTCAGGGTCTGTGTTTTCCTGTCAAAGCGAGCATAAAAAGATTTAATTCCTCGGCTAAAGTGGCACTGCTGTTCGCTGAGGGAGATGTAGATGTTCTCTTATAGTCCGTAATGGCCTTGATGCCCTCCAAAACCTGCCTGGGTTTTGTGAAGTTATTCAAATTGGCTTTTGTGATCTAATTTGGCAGTATTGATTCCTTTCCTCAGAGCAGTCCTGGCTATGCTGTAGGCATTAGAGTCCCCAGATCTATATGCTATATTCCTAGCTCTAATTAGTTGTTGTACATTGTGTGTCATCCAAGGCTTCCTATTTGATGCCACATGGACTAGTTTCCAAGATGTTACACTGTCCACACAGAAATTGATGTAGCATAAAATATTTCTGGTGTATTCATCCAGAGATTCACGTGTGTGCATGCCCTGTCCCTTAAATACATCCTATATTGTGCGGTGGAAGCAGTCGTGGAGCACAGGAATAGCGTCCTCTGGCCATATTCTCACAGTTTTTAACATAGTCCCAGCCCTTTTGATTCTGGGTGTATAGCGTGCGTGCAGCAGAAGAGGGAGATGATCCGACAGTCCCAGGTGGGGATAAGTCTGGGCTCTGTATGCATCTGCTACATTAGTATACACTTGATCCAGAATTGTATCTCCCCTGGTAGCACACTTCGCGTTGCGGTGGAATTTGTGAAGGACCGTTTTTAAGTCAGCTTGATTAAAGTCCCCAGCTGTGATGAAAACACTGTCCGGGTGTGCGACCAGGCTGTTGTTAACGCTGTCATAGACCTGTGCTAGCGCTAGCTTGGCATTAGCATCTGGTGGGATATACACAGCACAGATGTAAACAGCAGTGAACTCCCTCGCGAGATAAATCAGCCTGCACTTGAGCAGCATGAATTCCGCATCTGGGCTACACAGTTTATCCACTACGTGACGTTTGTGCACCAGGAGTTGTTAATATAGATACACAATCCCCCGCCGGTCTTCTTATCAGAGTCCGCAGTCCTGTCGGCTCGATAGGCGGTGCATCCCGCTAGCTCAATAGTTGCGTCCGGAGTGGTACTGTCCAACCAAGTTTCAATGAAGATCATGCCGCAAAAGTTGTATATAGCCCTCTGCATAGTCATTTGTTGACGTATTTCATCCATCTTGTTGCAGATCGACCGGGCATTAGAGAGAAAGATGGTAGGAAGCGGCAGTTTGAACAGGTTAGCCTGGCCCACACACCCGCCCGCTTGCCTCTCTTCTGCCTCCGCACGCAGTGTCTCCTCCTCCAACCTACTGCTGCGGGGGTCCCGGTAGATGGTCTGGCGATCTCAAGAGGGATGAAATACTCGGCTGACAGGTGGTATAAAACTCCTGTGTTGTGTTGAAGGAGTTCTGAGTGACTGTACTGAAGAGTTTGTGCACCAGGAGTTGTTAATATAGATACACAATCCCCCGCCGGTCTTCTTATCAGAGTCCGCAGTCCTGTCGGCTCGATAGGCGGTGCATCCCGCTAGCTCAATAGTTGCGTCCGGAGTGGTACTGTCCAACCAAGTTTCAATGAAGATCATGCCGCAAAAGTTGTATATAGCCCTCTGCATAGTCATTTGTTGACGTATTTCATCCATCTTGTTGCAGATCGACCGGGCATTAGAGAGAAAGATGGTAGGAAGCGGCGGTTTGAACAGGTTAGCCTGGCCCACACACCCGCCCGCTTGCCTCTCTTCTGCCTCCGCACGCAGTGTCTCCTCCTCCAACCTACTGCTGCGGGGGTCTCGGTAGATGGTCTGGCGATCTCAAGAGGGATGAAATACTCGGCTGACAGGTGGTATAAAACTCCTATATGTTGTGTTGAAGGAGTTCAGTGTGACTGTACTGAAGAGCCGCTGCATTAAAACTGTGCGAAATAATACATAGCTCTTACATTGCCTTGCTCAAGGACCACAGTTGTGGTATTGAGGGTGGAAGAAAGCACTGGTCATTCACTCCCCCCACCTACAATCCCTGCCAGTACCAAGACTTGAACCCAGGACCTTTGGGTTACAAGTCCGACTCTCTAACCATTTGCCACGACTGCCCCCAAGTTATTGAATATTCCCTAAGTTTATATTTTAAAAACTACCATTTACTACCACCGGGCAAACATTTACTACCAATATCAGTTATAATCTTCTTTATATATGTGCAATAGTCTTCCTGAATTAACAGGTCAGCATTAAATTTCCAATACCCTTTAGAATGACTAGATTTACCCTTTTGTTTTAAACTTAAATCAATTACACAATGATCAGTTAATGGAGCACTACAGATAGAGCAATTATATACATGATTAAAGACAGCCGCAGTGCCAAGCCAATAATCAATTCTTGATCTGACATTTGCAGTGGGTTTAAAACAAGAAAATTCTGATTTTGACCTGGATTCTGATTTCTCCAGATATCAATCAAAAACCTTGAAGAGCAATAATTTTGAACAATGTTGACTTGGGAGAAATTTAATTTGAAAGGATCTCTATCTAGCCACTCATCTGGATTTAAATTAAAATCACCTCCAATTAGAATAAACATGTTGTAGGTAATCTTCAAGTCATTTACAATGTCAGTAATTGAAAAGAGCAAATTACTGTTCTAGTTATGATTATTATATCCATACACATTTATCCATCGTCCATCATCATCTGCTTTGTGAAAAATTATCTTACTGGGATAATTCTGCAAACAAATAGCAACTCCCACAGAACAATTTTGTGCCGTGACTAAAAAATATGTCATCCCCCCCATTGATTACACCAGAAAGGAGCATCCTCAGCTTCCGAGTGAGTTTCTTGAAGAAAAGTTATGTTTGATTTTTGGCTTTTGCAAAACAGAAAAATACCTTTCCTTTTAACTGAATCTTTCAGACACCTAGAGTTTAAAGACGAAAATGAAATATTAGATAATAACGAGAACATAGAACCGTTCGTTAACCCTGAGCTTTACTACTAAATATAATATAATATATAATATAATAAATATAATAAGTTTCAATAAAATAATACAAAGAGTCTCACATCACTTGTTGTCCATCTCACTTATCAAATGAAAATCACTGTCCAAATACCCATACATTTTCTGCAATACTTTTCCCATTTATGAAACCAAAAGGACCACAAAATCCAGCCGACTTCTTTCCTGGCTTGCTCAATCTTCGGCCACAACGCACGTCTTGCCAGTTTATCTTCTCTTGTCAGGTCCTCCACGAATCTGATTCCAGCATCTTTGCACACCACTGAGTCTTTCGTTTTTTTCCAGATCTCATCTTTCTGATTTTTGGCTTTTGCAAAACAGAAAAATACCTTTCCTTTTAACTGAATCTTTCAGACACCTAGAGTTTAAAGACGAAAATGAAATATTAGATAATAACGAGAACATAGAACCGTTCGTTAACCCTGAGCTTTACTACTAAATATAATATAATATATAATATAATAAATATAATAAGTTTCAATAAAATAAAAGAAAGAGTCTCACATCACTTGTTGTCCATCTCACTTATCAAATGAAAATCACTGTCCAAATACCCATACATTTTCTGCAAAACTTTTCCCATTTATGAAACCAAAAGGACCACAAAATCCAGCCGATTTCTTTCCTGGCTTGCTCAATCTTCGGCCACAACGCACATCTTGCCAGTCTATCTTCTCTTGTCAGGTCCTCCACGAATCTGATTCCAGCATCTTTGCACACCACTGAGTCTTTCGTTTTTTTCCAGATCTCATCTTTCACTCCTCTATGCGCAAAGAGAATGATCACCTCTCTGGGTCTGTTAGCCTCTCCCCCCCGCCCCCCTGATGTACAACATCCACAGCACCACACATGTTGGAAGAGAATTCAGGAAGAAGCTGGATCACATCTTACCAAATGTTCTCATTCGGCTTTTCTATCATTCCTTTGATGCGAAGGCACCATCTTCTCTTGTATCTTTCCTGGTCCAAAAATCGACTTCTCAGATTGCTGTTTTCTTTAGTGAGCATATCCACTTGCCTTTCCAACATGCTCACCTTTTCTTTACATTCTTTTACCTCTTCAGAATTAATCTGTACTGCTTTTGCCACACTTGCAATCATAGCGCCATGCTGTTTCAGTTGCATACTAATGTCTTTGTGCTGCTCGGCAAGAATAGCGATGTTAGACACACCAACAGTTGGATCCTTTCCAGCAGGAATTTCTAAACTTTTTTTCCCACTTTGAGATTTTATCGGGGTCAGTACCCCGTTCTCTTTTACCTAAGACTTCATCAGTGTCCTTTGAGTAGCAGTGTTCCTCCATCTTAGAAGTGATTACAAGAGGAAAATGTATAACAAACTTGAAAATAGCAATGTCGGGTATAATGGACTGACACAAAACCAACGACTGGAGTATAAAATCATAATTTATAAGTAAACACGGGACTCATTTTTGCCACAGAAAAAGGTTGACTACTCAGTCCGCCATCATGCGTCTTCCCAAAAAGTACACATTTTATTTAGGAAATGTAGTGGAGTAAACGTGAAAGTTCAAGTCAAGTCAAGTCAGCTTTATTTGTATAACGCTTTATTGTTGCATATTTCACAGTAATGATCTTCAGGACCTCAAGTAGTCAACTTACAACTCTTTCTTTATTACTACATCTCACTTTTTCACTTCTTCATGTGTCCTCTCTGTGCCCTCTATACAACTGGCATACTAGCGACACCTACTGTTTATGCATGTATCTTAATACACCACATTTTCCCCTTTTTTTTCTTTTTTTATGTGGAAGAAAGAAGACTTGGATTATAACTGAAATTAAACAAAGCACAGAACACCAGAAAAAAACAGTTCTGAATATCAACAACATGCATAATACTATAACATTGAATATTCCAAAAGGCATAATTTTGTAACTCAAATGTGTAATCTGCTTCTATTGGGAAGTAAACAAGCATTTTCCTTTATATATATATATATACACTGAACAAAATTATAAACGCAACACTTTTGTTTTTGCCCCCATTTTTCATGAGCTGAACTCAAAGATCTAAGACTTTTTCTATGTACACAAAAGGCCTATTTCTCTCAAATATTGTTCACAAATCTGTAAATCTGTGTTAGTGAGCACTTCTCCTTTGCTGAGATAATCCATCCACCTCACAGGTGTGGCATATCAAGAGGCTGATTAGACAGCATGTTTATTGCACAAGTGTGCCTTAAGCTGGGCCACAATAAAAGGCCACTCTAAAATGGGCAGTTTTATCACACAGCACAATGCCACAGATGTTGCAAGTTTTGAGGGAGCGTGCAATTGGCATACTGACTGCAGGAATGTCCACCAG
>NW_015660490.1:286496-287539 GCF_001515625.1 Sinocyclocheilus rhinocerous | reverse complement strand
CACTAACACAGATTTGTGAACAATATTTGAGAGAAATAGGCCTTTTGTGTACATAGAAAAAGTCTTAGATCTTTGAGTTCAGCTCATGAACAATGGGGGCAAAAACAAAAGTGTTGCGTTTATAATTTTGTTCAGTGTATATATATATATATATATATATATATATATATAACAACATGTCTCAAACACTTTTATTAGACTATCATCAATTTTTTCAATACCTTGTATCTCCCTTCCCTGTTAACTTATGGAGTATGTCCCTTTACGTAACATAGTCCTTAGACCAAACTGGGGCCCAACGCACTCTACAAGGACGTGAGGTACAAGACGGAGATACTGACATTCGAGGTGGCTGAGGTGCTTCAAGAGGCTTGAAGGAGTCTTCTGCTAGAGAAGCTGTATCAGACGTGGTGACGCAGGATGAAACTGGAGCCAGGTGCATAGCATTCCAAACTTTTCCATCTGAAAGGAGATATGTTGTTGGGCCTTTCTGAGCCACAACTAGAGGTCTGCACAGGCTTTAAACTGAAGCCCGAACCCAACCCGGACCCGAGATCGTCTGACCCAGCCCGACCCGACCCGAGCGGCACAGTTCAATTTAGAGCCCGAACCCGACATCTTTTTTTTTTCCCACAACGAATAGCCAATTTAAAAAAAAAAAATGCTGTATTTCACGATTACATGCAACGGTCAGTAAATAAATACATGTAAAGAAACAGAATCATTAAGGCTCGGCCAGTTCACAAGGCAAAAGAAAAAACACTTACCAGTTATGAAAGTTTATGAACATCAGGTGCCTCGGTCACATAAATTCTGCCGAATTTTTGAATGGTTGTATACGACAAGACGATAATTCTTCCATCGTGCAAATTATGGTCGTTTTCGTCAGTTAGCATTCGGCCTGCTTTAAATCAGACACAGAGATGCAGTGCGGTAAGATCGCATTTATTTGAATTAATTAATTATATCATTTATTTGAATTAGCGAGAGAGAGAAAGAGAGAGAGAGAGAGAGAGGGATGAAAGTTGCGTGTGTGAACCTGC
>NW_015660490.1:281191-283706 GCF_001515625.1 Sinocyclocheilus rhinocerous | reverse complement strand
CCCGAGCCCGACCCGAACCCGAAGCTATTCATTAAACATTAACCCGAACCTGACCCGAAACCCGAAAGTATTTCGGGACCCGTCGGGCTCGGGTCGGGTAGCAGACCTCTAGCCACAACCTTAAAAGGCTGAGTAAACTTGGAATGTCCTTTCTTCCTAATACGCACAACTTGAATCTTTGGTGATTGTGCACTGCGTCGCCGATCCGTGTACACTTTCATTTTGTTTTATGACTGTTGGATGATTTGTTTCAAATTCTTTTGACTTAAGCTCCTCTACAGTAACAGCTGCAAACTCAGGAGACTGTACTGCCACCATCTCAGGCTCTTGCTCTTGGCTGTAATCAGTGGCTGGAAGCGGAAGTCTGGACAAACAATCAGCTGTCACATTATCTCGGCCAGGCTTGTATTTCATGCTGTAATTAAAACACAAGAGGCGTGCAGACCGTCGGGCAATTCTCATGCCTGCGAGTGCAAGGCCCTTTGTGGAAAGCAGTGTAGACAAGGGACTGTGGTCAGCGCAGAGAGTAAAGTGGCGGCCCCAGAGGTAAGAACGCCACTTTTCCGTAGCCCAAACACATGCCAAGTCCTCCTTTTCCATTGTAGAGTACTTCCTTTCACAATCTGACAATGTTCTAGATGCAAAAGCAACTGTTCTTTCAGTAGTGCCATGACACTGGATTAGCACTGCACCAATGCCATAATCTGAAGCATCTGTAGTGACTGTTGTCGGTAAAGAAGGATCAAACAATGCAAGGGCTGGGCTAACAGTGATAAGATGTTTCAGACGGTTGAAATATTCCTGGGCTTCATCCGTCCAGCAAAAGCCAGTAGACTTTCTGAGTAGTGCACGGAGAGGTTCCACCAATGTTGCATTATTGGGGATAAATTTGGAATACCAGTCGGCAAGTCCGAGAAAAGAACGCAAGGACTGTGCATCATGAGAAGGAGGCGCTTGCTGTATAGCTAGAACGTGATCTGGATTTGGATGCAAGCCTGAAGCAGAGATTACATGGCCAAGGAATGGTAGCTCAGGTTTCCTGAAATGACACTTTTCTACATTAAGCTTCAAACCACAGTTTTGCAACCGTTGTAGTACGGATTGAAGTCCTTTTTCATGTACCTCTGGGTTGTCACCATAGATAATGTTGTCATCTAGATAACATTGCACACCATCCTGACCGGCCAAAATTTGAGACATCATCCTTTAAAATGCACTAGGAGCTGAGGCTAGCCCATATGGGACCCGTGTGAAACGATAAAGTCCGTCACGGGTAACAAAAGCCGATAGATCCCTACTATCCTGATGCAAGGTCACTTGGTGGTATGCATTCTGGAGGTCTATTGTAGAGAACATAGAAGCCCCACGCAATTCTGTAAAAGCTTCCTCAATGTGTGGAAAACAGTGACTGTCCATGACGACAGCCTTGTTTGGCTCTCTTAAATCAACACAAAGTCGAATTCCTCCAGATTTCTTTTGAATGACCACCAATGGTGACACCTAAGGAGATGAATCCACTTTTTCTATGATCCCTTCACATTCCAGCCTCTTTAACTTTTGCAAGACTGCATCTCTTACTGCAAACGGCAGTCTACGCAATTTCTGTTGGACTGGTGGCACATCTGAATGCACATTTACTTTATATACAAAGTCAGCAGCAAAACCCAAAGGCTCAGTGAATTTTACAGCAGCTTGGCCATTCTCTGCAGAAGACACAACAGATCCATTCCTTATATTAAGATGCAAAGCAGTGAAGAGATCCATACCAAGTAATGGTGTTCCGTCTGGTACAATGTAGAAAGAAGCCTGTGCACGGCGACACCGATAGGTAACAGCAATAGCAAGGCACCCCAAAACTGGGATAGTCTTTTTTATATAAGTCACCAAATGAATATTAGGCACGGTAAGGGAAATATCTGAGAAGTGCTGGTGGTACAGATGCTCTGGGAGGATGGAAACAGCTGAGCCAGTATCCACAAGCAGTTCAGTGTCGACTGATTTCCCAGCCTCAGTGTGCAAAGAAATAATACATGTAAGATTTTGTTTCTGTTTCATAGGCAGAGGCATTTCAATGCTTAAGACCGTTAACAGCAACTTCTTGTACATTGCAGGTGGATGCAGAACTACGACAAACTCTCACAAAATGTCCGACTTTACCACACTGTATGCATTTTGACTGTTTAGCTGTGCATTTAGGGTAATTTGCTAAATGTGATGTAGTGTCACAACGGAAGCATGTTTTTGCATCCAGTTTTTTCTGTGATTCACTTGATGACATCTGATGAGAAGCTGTGGGCTTACATGGAGCAGATCTCTGTTGCCACCGCTGTTTTGCAACTTCACGTGAGCCAGTATGCACCACTTTAACTGAAATTTCAGTGTGCTCCATAGCTTTAGCTTCAGCTACTGCAGACTAAATTTGTCCCATGATCGTAATCGCCTTTTGCAGAGTGAGGTCCGTTTCAAACAGTAGACGTTCCCGTTTACGTGGAGTGCATGTTTTCTCTACGATCAG
>NW_015660490.1:272598-281072 GCF_001515625.1 Sinocyclocheilus rhinocerous | reverse complement strand
ACCCCTTTAAGTGAAATGTGGGGTCATTAAAAAAAAAAAATCCACACATCACTTTTGGCCACTGTTGTGTTTGGTGGGGTTAGTGCCACAATATGTAAGACCCTGCTTACTGTGTCATCACCGGTGCATTGCTGCATTTTTCGAATTTTACTGCCAAAAAAATTTAATTACTACATTTCTGCAGTTAGAGCAGAAACCACTTGTTGAGTGGAAGAGGTTATTAAATTTCTTACTTTGTCAGTTACAAAAAAAACAAAAAAACTTTTTGATCTTGGCAATCAAGTTTGTATCGTTTTATCAACTCCATATCATCATATAACTCCAATATGTCATATCTTCACTGGAAAGTGTTTGTTTCCTCCTCTGTGCTGCCATCTTGTTACTCCTAACTAGGTTAGGAGACCTCTTCAGCTCTCTTAAATAATTTAGGAGCTGGGACCTAGTCTTAACACTTAGGAACCTTTATGAATCACTCTTATTCTTAAGTCTAGGAATAAGAGTAAAATTACGTCATTCTTAGAATTTTGACACACTTAGGACTAAAATTTTACTCTGAGCGGCTTTATACATACAGCCCCTGATCTCTAATCATGTCGTCCGCGAGCGCGCCAATGTCGCAGTTCACAAGTAGCTTACGCAGAGCAGCCACATATTTCATGATAGGTTCACCGAGTCTCTGAACGTGCTGGCGAAATTTATTTCTCTCAGCAACCACGTTCACTTTCTGTACAAAAAATGCTCGTAAAGCAGTCAGCGCAGTGTCATATGCGTCATCAGCCACTGTGAGTGTATAAAAAATCCTCTGACCCTCCGTACCCAAGCAATGAATAAGCAAAGCATGCTTTCTCTTTTCCGGAATGTCCTCTGCCGACAATGCAGTCACGTAGTTATCAAACATACGAATCCATGAATTCAACAGTATGGTCGGCTCACCCGGAGTTTAAAAAAAAAAAAAACAGGAGGTGAGAGAGCAAGTAGGACCATCCTCGTCGCCAATATGTTGTATATTTCACAGTAACGAACTTCAGGACCTCAAGTAGTCGGCTTACAACTCTTCCTTTATTACTACATCTCACTTTTTCACTTATTCATGTGTCCTCTGTGTGCCCTCTATACAACTGGCATACTAGTGACACCTACTGTTTTTGCATGTAGCTCAATAACCACATTTATACAATACTAATTGTGTCAAAGCAGCTTTAGAGTGTCAAACAGGAAAATAGCTTGTCAATAATGCAAGAAGACAATAACAAAGAGTCATTTTCCAGCTAAATTCATCTCATTGATGATTCAGCGATGTCGTCATCCATCATCCAGTGTCAAGAACCAAAACTCCATCAGTGACAGAAATGGAGAAAAAACCTTGGGAGAAACCAGGCTCAGTCAGGGGGCCAGTTCTCCTCTGGCCAGACAAAACCAGCATGGTGTGGTTTAATTCCAGGCTGCAACACAGGTGCAGAGCAGAAAAAGTTGACGGAAATATAAAAACAAGTAATGTACTGATTCTCCCAAAAAATACTTAAGTACTGTAACAAAGTATTAATTAGTTACTGGATTACATTACACCACTGGAAATATTATAGAAAAATAAACTGATACATTTAAATATGACACTTAAACCACCAGTAAACTAGGTGGCGGCAAATCACTTAATGAGTGAGTCACAGAATCATTAATTCAGCCAATTCTTTCAAAGCAGCTGATTAATTCAGTAATGAAATACCGCTGTGTGTTGCTCGGAAAAGCACAACAATTCTGCTATAGATTTGTTTGGAACTATTTTCGTTGCGAAATAGCAAAAACTTTTAAATTTTTTTTACATTTTAAAACTTTTTAAATTTAAAATTGTGTCTAAAATGTAATTCACTTCTTGTTTGTTGAATGTTTGTATAAAATCAATATCATGTTTACAATAGTACTTATATTCATGCAAATGGCTCTTGCTCTTATGATATTGCTTAATTATATGTGTTATAAAAACAAGATCTCATACAAGTACTTTTTTTTTGCAATATTATCTTGAATTTTTGGGGCATTTATAATTTTGGTGAAATTTTTTACAATTCCTCACTAAATTCTGACCTGGCACAACAGCATCAAAAGAAATAAAAATAGAAATAAGTTATTGGTTGCATTTGAAGCAGGACGTTTTAAATCCAGTCATGTTAATTATGTTAACAAATAAATCAGACTATGCACCAGCAATTTAGTGATATCCCCGCAGTTGTGGTCTTGACCGATCTTGAAGTAAAATTCTGAGACCTCTTAGTCTGAGACCAAGACAAGACCGAGTACAAATGCGGTCGAGACCATGACAAAACCAAGACCTTCAAAAAATGGACCAAGACCAAGACCAGTCTTGAGTACTTAAATACTACTATAATCTCTGAAATGGTTTGATCACTCCTTGTTTCTCTTTTCTATCATCCATTATTTTAACATTGGATAGTAAGTCCTCAGAAAGAAGCAGTCACTGGTGTTGTTGCAGTCTGGGCAGTTCCATCAGGTCCATCCATCCCATGATGAATTTCAGGGTTTCTAGGTCTTTTAGGCCTGGAGTTCTGGAATAGTGCAGGTCTGGAAATCTCTGGAGTTCTATGTCATGGATAACTCTGTGCTTTTTTCTTTTTTTGAGAAAATTCCCTGGCTCCACTGGTCCTACTGGCCTTCCCTTTCTACAAAAGCGCTTTTTGTAAATGAAATGATCACAGATCATAACTTAGATGTGCTCTGTTTGACAGAAATCTACGAAAGCGCTTTTTGTAAATGATATGATCACAGATCATAACTTAGATGTGCTCTGTTTGACAGAAACCTGGCTAAAACCAGATGATTACATTATTTTAAATGAGTCTATCCTCAAGATTACTGTTATAAACATGAGCCACATCCAAAAGGTAAAGGGGGAGGTGTTGCTACAATTTATAGTAATATTTTCAGTATTTTTCAGAGCTCTGGTTTCAAGTATAATTTGTTTTAAATAATCGGGATTCAAATAACATTACCCAGAGAAACAGGTGTAAATGACAAATCCCCTGTGACGTTTGTACTGGCTACTGTATACAGGCCACCAGGGCACCATACAGACTTTATCAAAGAATTTGCTGATTTTCTATCTGAGTTAGTGCTGGCTGCAGATAAAGTCTTAATTGTTGGTAATTTTAATATCCATGTTGATAATGAAAAAGATGCATTGGGATCAGCATTTATAGACATTCTGAACTCCATTGGGGTTCGCCAAATACGTGTCAGGGCCTACTCATTGTCGTAATAATACTTTAGATTTAATACGGTCACATGGAATTGATGTTAATGGCGTTGATATTCTGCAGCAGAGTGATGATATCTCGGATCATTATCTAGTCTTGTGTATACTCCATATAGCAAAAGCTGCAAATTCAACTCCTTGTTATAAATATGGTAGAACCATCACTTTTACCATAAAAGTTTTGTAAATAATCTTCCTGACTTGTCTCAATTCCTCAGCATATCCAATAGCTCAGAAAAACTTGATGGTGTGACAGAAACTATTGACTCTCTCTTTTCTAGCACTTTAGATATGGTTGCTCCTTTACGCTTAAAGAAGATTAAAGAAAACAGTCAGACACCATGGTATAATGAGCACACTTGCGCCTTAAAGAGAGCAGCCCGGAAAATGGAGTGCAGCTGGAAGAAAACAAAACTAGAGGTATTTCGTATTGCATGGCGGGAAAGTACTTCTACTTATAGAAAAGCTCTAAAAACTGCTAGATCTACTTACTTTTCATTTCTCTTAGAAGAGAACAAACACAACCCTAGACATTTAATTAATACAGTGGCTAAATTAACAAAAAATAAAGCATCAACAGATGCAGACCTTTCCCAACAGCACAGCAGTAATGACTTTATGAACTTCTTTACTTCTAAGATCGATACTATTAGAGATTAAAATTATAACCATGCAGCTGTCTGCCACAGTATCACATCAGAATTGTACAGTACTGTATAAACTTGTCAAATCATCAAAACCAACTACATGTATGTTAGACCCTATTCCATCTAAGCTACTAAAAGAGGTAATTCATCAATGTCTTTAGGATATGTCCCTAAAAATTTCAAACTGGCTGTTTTTAAGCTTCTCATTAAAAAAACACAACTTGATCCTAGAGAATTAGTTAATTACAGACTGATCTCAAATCTCCCTTTTCTGTCAAAAATACTAGAAAAGGCAGTATTCTCTCAGCTATGTTCCTTCTTAGAGAGAAATGGTATCTCTGAGGATTTCCAGTCAGGATTTAGACCATATCATAGTACTGAGACTGCTCTCATCAGAGTTACAAATTACCTGCTCTTATCATCCGATCGTGGTTGTATTTCTCTATTAGTGTTGCGTTTGACACTATAAACCACAACATTATTTTGAGTAGACTACAAAATTATGTTGGCATTAGTGGAATTGCATTGTCATGGTTCAAATCTTACTTATCTGACCGTCATCAATACGTAGCAGTAAATGAAGTGACACACACATTGTGACCACACCATGAGAATCGTGTGAGCTCATGGTGACATCATTGTGAGATCAAATTGTTGACTGGGACCGCTGCTTTTCACACTTTACATGTTACCCTTAGGAGATATCATCAAGAAACATGGTGCTAGCTTTCACTGTTATGCTGATGATACTCAGCTCCCCTGCAAACAAGCCTGCACTGGCCCTTCACGGGCCCACTTAGGGCTAGCCTAAGGGCCCCCAGCGGGCTGCCAGCGCAGGGCGTCTGAGATTTTGCTCATTGGCAAAACGTTGGCCCCTTAGTACTGGCCCTGCACTGTGGGCCTCGCCTGGGCAAGCCCACACTGGGCCTGTTTAGGTTTGGTGTGGACTGGCCCCAGCCCACTGTGCCTGCAAAAAGTCAGCATGGGCCCCGCAAGGACATGTTTGTAGGGTCTATATTTCTTCGCAGCCCGATGAAACCTACAAATTTGTAAAACTAATGGAATGCATAGTTGATATAAAAAACTGAATGACTAGTAATTTCCTACTGCTAAATTCTGGGAAAAAAACAACAAAGGTTTTAATTATTGGACCAATAACCTCCGCATGTAATAACCTAAAACTGTCTAACACTTGATGGCTGCTCTGTTAATTCCTCGTCATCAGTTAGGAACCTAGGTGTGCTATTTGATAGCAATCTTTCCTTTGAAAACCATGTTTCTAGCATTTGTATAAATCTTCATCTTAAAAATATATCCAAATTACGTCCTATGCTCTCAATGTCAAATGCAGAAACGTTAATTAATGCGTTCATGACCTCAAGGTTAGATTATTGTAATGCTTTATTGGGTGGTTGCTCTGCGCGCTTAATAAACAAACTCCAGCTGGTCCAAAACGCAGCAGCTGGAGTTCTTACTAGAACCAGGAAGTACGACCATATTAGCCCGGTTCTGTCAACTCTGCACTGGCTCCCTATTGAACAATGAATACATTTTAAAATCTAAAAGTAAAAAAAAAAAAAACGTATAAAGCCCTGAATGGTTTAGCTCCTCAATACTTGAGTGAGCTCATATCGTATTATAGTCCTTCACATCCACTGCGATCTCAAAATTCTGGCCACTTGATAATATCTAGAATATCAAAATCAACTGCGGGCGGCAGATCCCTTTCCTATTTAGCGCCCAAACTCTGGAACAATCTACCTAGCATTGTTCGGGAGGCAGACACACTCTTGTCAGTTTAAATCTAGATTAAAAACCCATCTCTTTAACTTGGCATACACATAATACACTATCGCATTTCTATAATTCAAATCCATTAAAGGATTGTTAGGCTGCATTAAGTTAGGTCAACAGGAACTGGGAACACTTCCCATAACACCCAATGTACTCACTACATCATAAGAAGAATGGCATCTACGCTAATATAAGTCTCTTTCATTCTTATTCTGAGGTCACCCTAGCCACCCAGATCCAGTCCATATCCAGACCAGATGGTGGATCAGGACCTAGAGACGACCTCTACAGCCTTGAATGTCAGCGGAGACCATGTCAACTAGAAGAGACAGATCCCCTGCGAAGACCTAATTACCTCGACAACCATCTGCACAAGACCACAGGAACCAGGCAAGTCCTCTGCACCTGTGTTGCAGCCTGGAATTAAACCACGCCATGCTGGTTTCGTCAGGCCAGAGGAAAACTGGCCCCCAACTGAGCTTGGTTTCTCCCAAGGCTTTTTCTCCATTTCTGTCATCGATGGAGTTTTGGTTCCTTGCCACTGTCGCCTCTGGCTTGCTTAGTTGGGGACACTTGACTGATTGCACAGACACTACTGGAAGAGAGCTGAACTGGATGATGACATCACTGAATCGCCAATGAGCTGAATTTAGCTGGAAAAATGACTCTGTTATTGTCTTCTTGCATTATTAACAAACTATTTTCCTGTTTGACACTGTAAAGCTGCTTTGACACAACCACTATTGTATAAAGCGCTATACAAATAAAGTTGACTTGACTTGACTTCTTGTCCTTCAAATGACCAGATCATCTTTCTCCAGGAGGTTACATGTTTCAGACAACGTCTCAGTGCTTATATCTGAAACAAGAACAAAAAGAAGAGGTCTCTTGCCTTGTGTCCCATCCTTCCACATACAAAAAACAACTTCCTGATCTTTCCTACCTTTCTCCAAATAATGCCTTGCTATGTGACCATCCTTTCCACATGTATGACAGACAAAGCTTTGATGAGGTCTCTCATTGTCTTGCAATGTGACCAGCTTTTCCACATGCATAACAAAGAATAACACCTGAATTTAGTCTCACAAATCTCCTTGGTCTCTGATGGAAACCACTGGAAAACCATGGAGATCATTCTCTCCTTCCAAAGGCAGCAACTGGATGACTAGATTTTGCAGCATTCATTTGACCTCTTGCATTGAAATACTGTATCATTTTGAAATGATTTGGTCGTATGGTGTATTTACATCTACATGAAGAGCAATGGCTGTGTGAACAACTCTGTGCAATTAAACATGAGGTTTTGTTTAGTTGCATTTGGCACACCACTTTAACAGTTAAACATTTCCCACAACCTAGACACAAATGCCATAGGATGCTCCACAGTTTGCATTGTCATCTCAGTTATTTCTCAAGTTACCCAAAATCAGTCCCAACAACTCTAAGTAGAGCTTCTCTCCTTGCCCCTCTGTCTGCTCTTTTGTCACAAACTTCCTGTGAGAGAACACTAGTTAATGAGCGAGGAATGCAGATCTTAAGACGTCTACAAGCATCTGCATCTGACACACTATTAACATTCACTACTTCCTCCAGTTTCGACAAGAACTCAACAGGATCCATGTTATCACGGTCAAAAGTACCCACTGCTGTAACAAGACTTTGAATGTCTATGAAAGACAGCTGTCTAACAGTTTGGCCATTTTCAATTCTTTGATCAAGAACCCTCTCATTTTTATTTCCATTTCCAGTCTGTCTTGTTTGCACTGGTGCTACTGGGAACCTCACAGACCCATCTGAAGAATTATGTTGTTGACCAAAGGCTTCCTTGCAGTTATTCTCCTCATATTCAGAATTGGATTGGGCATGTACTAACTGTCTAGATGTCGATTCAAACAAACCTCTAAATGACTCCCTCTCTAATTCGGACTTTGAAATTTCTTGTCTCAGTTTCACTCTCTGTTATTTCAAAATGATATCTTCAGCTTTGCAATTTCTCAATGACGCAACATTGTCGCTGATTTGAGAATTTAGTAACTTGTTTTCAGTTTTCATTTCCTCTAATATTTTTTTAGTTCCCTTGTATGAGGCAAAAAGAGCTTGAAATGCATTAGCAACTTTTGCTTTTTATTTTTAGGCATTTTGGGACTAATTTTGAATCGAGACATAGCCCTCTGATAGGGGTCATCTGTCTTCTCTTTCCCATCAAACATTCCCACTGAGCCATGTTTAGCGATGCATTTAACAATCAGCTCTTCCATTTTCAAAGTCGTATTGCATTATGTGACATAATTCAGTAGTTATTCCCGACATCTTGTTTCATACTATGAGTTATCTAGTAGTCCAGTACTTCAGACACAAATGAAAAAAATAAAAAAACCCGGCCACACTATGTCATAATTTTACACTGCTTCGGACACGGCCACATTCTGTCGGGCCTAACACTTCACTACACTAATATAATACACTAATATATATGTGACCCTGGACCACAAAACCAGTCATAAAATTTTTTTAAATTGAAATTGAGATTTATACATCATCTTAAAGCTGAAAAGAAAGAAGCTTTCCATTGATTTATGGTTTGTTAGGATAGGACAATATTTGGCCGAGATACCACTATTTGAAAATTTGGAATCTGAGGGTGCAAAAAAAATGTAAATACTGAGAAAATCGCCTTTAAAGTTGTCCAAATTAAGTACTTAGCAATGCATATTGCTAATCAAAAATTAAGTTTTGATATA
Source organism: Sinocyclocheilus rhinocerous (assembly GCF_001515625.1). Lineage (NCBI taxonomy): Eukaryota > Metazoa > Chordata > Actinopteri > Cypriniformes > Cyprinidae > Sinocyclocheilus > Sinocyclocheilus rhinocerous. Next base: position 272,622 of record NW_015660490.1, on the reverse strand, counting down.
TTTACGGTAGGAAATTTACAAAAT
>NW_015660490.1:245561-268382 GCF_001515625.1 Sinocyclocheilus rhinocerous | reverse complement strand
ATATATATATGTGTGTATGTGTGTGTGTGTATATATATATATATATATATATTAGCACATTAAAATGTATAAAAAGTTATTTAAAACTATATAAAAGATATAAAAGTTATATTGTAATAATACATACTATTGTCCTGTAAAAATAGTAGTAGCTTTTAGCATTAGCCTGTAAAAAAGTAGCATTTAATAATCATGATAATAATTCATAATATATAATATAATACAAATATTAATAGAATATTTATTATTAATGTACCTGCCAAAAGTTTGGAAACATTACAATTATTAATGATTCTGAAATAAATCTCTCCTGCTCATCAAGGCTGCATTTATTTGATCACAATAAAGTAAAAACAGCAATATTGTGAAATATTATTACAAATTTAAAAAAGAAAAAAAGTTTTTTTTAAATATATTATACAATTTTATTTAATTTCTGTGATGCAAAGCAGAATTTTCTCCATCATTCCTCCAGTTTTCAGTGTCACATGATCTTTTGACTATTGCTAAAAATATACCCAAGCGACTTAAGACTGGTTTTGTGGTCCAGGGTCACATATAACACTGTCACAGTACATTGGACAAAACCACACTACGTTGGGTTTTATGTTATATTTTTAAAACAGTTTACTTAGCCACAGTACGTCGGGCAAAACCACACTGTTTCGGGCTTTAAACTTCACAGGGTTACGGTGCGTCGGACACACAACAGTGATGAAATAATTCTGAGACCACACTGCGTTGGGTAAATTCAGTTACTTTAGAAATTCATCAGAAATATATTAACTTCATATTCAGTTTCAATTATGTTAGAAACTTATAACTTTTTTTCAGTTACTTTATAAACAACAATTCCAATACAATTCTGCCATCACACTGCGTCAGGCTGATTCAGTCCCATTAGAATCATAAACAGAATTTGTACAGAATAGGCTGAAGGACTCCTCCTGCTAATACTAACTAAACCAAATTATCTTCTGTCCTTGAGGGCATGTGATCAGCTAGAGACAAAAAAAGCAGGAATATATAATATAATACAAATATTAATAGAATATTTATTATTAATGTACCTGCCAAAAGTTTGGAAACATTACAATTATTAATGATTCTGAAATAAATCTCTCCTGCTCATCAAGGCTGCATTTATTTGATCACAATAAAGTAAAAACAGCAATATTGTGAAATATTATTACAAATTTAAAAAAGAAAAAAAGTTTTTTTTTAATATATTATACAATTTTATTTAATTTCTGTGATGCAAAGCAGAATTTTCTCCATCATTCCTCCAGTTTTCAGTGTCACATGATCTTTTAGAAATCATTACAATTTGATTTGATGCTCAAGAAACATTTCTGATTATTATCAATGTTGAAAACAGTTGTGCTGCTTCATATTTTGTGTGGAAATGGTGATACATTCTATTTTTCAGGAATCTTCAATGTTCAATGAACAGCATTTATTTGCATTTATCAAATATATTTATAAAATGTATTAAAGCATGAATTAAATAGAAATGTTTTGCAACATTTTAAATGTATTCACTCACTTCATGTATGATTAATGAAATTATTAATTTATTTCTCTTTTTTTAAATCTAAGTGATATCATTGTTTACACAAAAATGTTAAGCAGCAAAACTGTTTTTAACATTGATGATTATAAATAGTAAATGTTTCTTGAGCAGCAAATCAGCATATTAGAATGATTTCTGAAGGATCATGTGACACTGAAACATCTCTTTGTAAACAACAGATTTATAAACGATTCTAAAGACGATTGTTGTGTTCCCAAATACAAATTAAAGTGACTCTAACGCAGCTAGCATTTACAGTGAATCGACATTGAAAACACTGTACTGTTACAGCAGACATGTAGTACGTCAAACTATAGCCTATATTTATATAATTATATCACAACCATTGCGAATGTTATGATAATACTAAGCAATCTCAAATTCTAACCACCATTCATAAAAATGTTAGAAAGTGAGGCGACCCATACTCAGAATTTGTGTTCTACATTTAACTCATCTAAGTGCACACACAGTAGTGAACACACACACACATAGTAGTGAGCAGTGGGCAGCATATTGCTGCGGCACCTGAGGAGCAGTTGGGGGTTCGGTGCCTTGCTTAATGGTCTCACCTGAGTCATGGTTTTGAGGGTGGAAGTGAGAGCTGGTCATTCCCTCCCCCCACCGACAATTCCTGCCAGACCTGAGACTCAAACCCGCAACCTTCGGCTTATAAGTCAGACTCTCTAACCATTAAACCATTATTATTATTATTTTTTTTTAAAGTGACCAGGCAAGTAACACATTTCAGCACTGATTCTACTCATGTTTGGCGCTTTGAACCATTTTAACCCCTTTAACTGTCCTGCAGGGGGCACCGCAAGTTCATTCAACACTCTCAGGTCCATTCCATCAATGATGTTTTAGAAAACAATCTTTTTGCAGTTTATTTAGTTAATTGCTTAAGGTCATTTGCGTGATTTCAATCATAATGCCGTAACCAGCATCACCCTGACCCCTCCCCAGTCAACAATTTGATCTCACAATGATGTCACCATGAGCTCACATGATTCTCATGGTGTGGTCACAATGTGTGTGTCACAGTGAGCTAAAAGTGTAACCACACAGCACACTCACTGTGTGCTCATACTATGCTCCCAATGTGAGGTCACTGCACACTCACTGTGCGCTCATACTGTGGTCACAACGTGAGGTCACTGCACACTCACTGTGCGCTCATACTGTGGTCACAACTACTGATCTGCACTGAAAAAAAGAATTCTTGAATTAATCAGAAGAATCACATCCCAGCCTTGAAATTATCTTTTGTAGATTTTTTTTTAAATGAGGGGGGTTCTCTGACAAAAACAGCTTAAAAGAAATAAAACCTCTTTTCTTACCTTTCCCTGCTTTTTTCGGAAATCGCTCCTGGCTGGCTTGCCAATTTAAGAAAAAATGATGAGGACGTGGAAGATCTCGATGAAGATGTTTATTGCAGCAATTGTACCTTGGGTTCAGCGGAGTTGGAATGATTATGTGACCAATCCTAATCCTAAAATCAAACCTTTTATACAGTTACAGTTTACTATCCTTAATGTAAATGAAGTTGCTCCTATCGTAACAGCTGTGGTCTGTATGTTAATGAAGTTCCAACACCCCATTGTCTGAGATGGTTCTCGATGTCCCATACCCATTCCCATTCTACAATTGGCCTGTCTATGCAGGGTGTGATCATCCCAAATGATCTAGAAACAACATAACTGTTGACGTTCTTCTTCTCTATAATTATTAAACCATTAAGCTATTGTGGAGTGGAATCTGGGTTGGGGCAGCCTGTAGTTTCTTACATGGTTCAAGTTAACAGACAAGGGATCCAAAACAATGGACCATTTTGCCAAAATTTTGCTGATGTGAGAAATGTCACAGAAAGACAAAATTATGCTATTTTCATTAACGATAACTAATGCACCAGCGAATCGCTCACAAAAAAAACAGTAACAAGCAAGAAAATAAATAGCGTCACTTTTGATTTCATCATGCTGACTTTATTCTTTGTGTCAAATGCCTTTTTCAGGTCAATAAACACTGCTCCCACTATATGTCCCTGATCCAGTCAACTATACTATTCTATTATCTAAATTAAGTGCATTTAATTTTAGTAAACGACAATTGAATGGATTGCCTTGTATCTAACTGAAAGAGACCAATGTGTGAGAAATGACCATGAAAAGGCATCGTTTATGAACAATAAAATGGGCATACCTCAAGGTTCAATACTAGTCCCGTTGTTTTTTAGGTGCCGCCCCTTAACCGAGCGCATAAAGCCCCTGCACACGGTACCTTTCCTCAGTTGACATTCGCTTATCATGACCTCTGAATCTATTACTTACAGATCGTTGGTTTGACTTCACAATTGTCTACAGGAGGACACATCTCTGGATCAGCCTCCGCCAGACGTGTTTGTCAATTTTACCAGGTCAGCTGTTTTATTCTGCAAGCCGCCCATGTTTGCACTTGTTACTAGGCTGCCCGCCTCTTACCTCGCTTTACCCCCAGTCCTTCTACTGTCTGTTGCTCATGGCTCATTCCAAACTGAGTCCAGCTACCCCCATGGAAAACCAGTTGTGAGCCTGCCCGGTCGCATGCGATGCCCTCATCACCGCTAGGGATCCCCATCCTTTTTGCATTGTTTGCATAGTGTGACGAGTGAGGCGGGGCCGAGAGCCGTGGGAACAGAGCGAGGCCGGTGGAGTAAATGATAATGAGCGACACCTGCGCCACTCACCAGTCTCGAGTCCCATGGAGGAGATCCGGAAGAAGGAGTAACGACAGTGAAGGACGAGAGAGGACCAGGCCTGGACTATTTATGTTGTTGTTTTATTATGTTTTATGCTGAGTTTTATACAGTTGTCTGTGAGGGGCTGCCACTTTTACTTTGTTTTTTCTTTGTTCATGTGTTTATTAAAGTTTTATGTTTAAATGTTTGTGAGTTCCTGCCTCCTTCCATTGTTTCAGCATCGCCGCCTCGGGCAGCCACCGGCAGTCTCCGCTCCTTCCTGCTGCTTGATCCTCAGCACCGCGATCTGCTGCCCGATCCTCAGCACAGTGATCCTTCTCAGCGGTGAGGGCTCTCTGACAGCGTTCCCCTCCTTCCTCCTGGGTTTCGGCAGGACCAGGCCTGGACTATTTATGTTGTTGTTTTATTATGTTTTATGCTGAGTTTTATATGAGTTTTTATATCAGCCCTGTGAGGGGCTGCCACTTTTACTTTGTTTTTTCTTTGTTCATGTGTTTATTAAAGTTTTATGTTTAAATGTTTGTGAGTTCCTGCCTCCTTCCATTGTTTCAGCATCGCCGCCTCGGGCAGCCACCGGCAGTCTCCGCTCCTTCCTGCTGCTTGATCCTCAGCACCGCGATCTGCTGCCCGATCCTCAGCACAGTGATCCTTCTCAGCGGTGAGGGCTCTCTGACAGCGTTCCCCTCCTTCCTCCTGGGTTTCGGCACCAATGTAACAAAGTTCTTAGATCGGGAAGAAGGAGCCGTGAACCGGTGAACATTTAAACATAAAACTTTAATAAACAAGTGAACAAACACAAAACGAAAGTAAAACATAGTAAAACAACATAAATAGTCCAGGCCTGGTCCTCTCTCGTCCTTCACTGTCGTTACTCCTCCTTTTATCCTTCCGGAGCTCCTCCGTGGGACTCAAGACCAGTGAGTGGCGCAGGTGTCGCTCATTATCATTTACTCCACAGGCCTCACTCTGTTCCCATGGCTCTTGGCCCCACCCCACTCATCACACATAGGTCTTCAACACACTCAGGAAGCCATCGATTTCCCTGAGAACTGTAGCCATTGCTTGGTGCTCCCTAAAAAGCTCCTGGGTCAGAGGTTCAAGGTGGGCGCTACACAGGGCGTCGACTTGAGATTGTCTGACTCGGATGGGGAAAAAAGGTGACGCTGTTGCGCTCCTGGGGGCCTCCCACAGTGCGGACTCAATGAGCTAGGCCAATGCGACCTGTCTCTTTTTTAAGATATTTTATCGGCCAATCCCCATTTCATCGATGGGCCGTCTGACTCCCGTCATCCGTAGCCGCTCATGCTAATGCTACCACAGCTCTGCTCGCCTCAATATCGAATAGCTGGCAGATCAAAATGCGTCAGACCAGGAAAGGGATGCAGGATCAGAGGTTGAATGCTTTATGTCCTGTTCATGCCCTGCAGGTTTACATTGACAGGACCAGCCCTTTCAGAAGGAGTGACAAGCTCTTCATTTCTTGGGCCCCCTCGAACATGGGGAATCCCATTTCTAAGCAATGTCTCTCTCATTGGCTCATGGAAGCCATCTCTTTGGCATATGAATCTAAGGGAGTGCAGCATCCAGGGAGCCTCAGAGAGGCATGGCTGCCTCTTGGACTCTGTTTAAGGGGGTTTCCATGCAGGACATTTGTGCTGCTTCAAGCTGGGCCTCTCCACATACATTAGTCATATACTACCAGCTTGATGTTACCCAGACCCCGGTAGCCCATTCTGTCTTTAGTGAGGGCTCTTCGTAGCTTTGTGCCCTTAGACCCTCTACACCTTTTAAGCCTGGGTTGTCCAGCTCGGCTTATTCATGTCATTAAGTAGGTCATTTGTACCCTCCCCTGACATCAAATTATATATATATATATATATATATATATGCCTTCAGCATGTTGTGTGTCAGGTTTCTTGTATGCATGTTACCACATGTCATTTATTTCATGGCTGGTATTGCATCCTCTCTTTGTGTGGGGTCTGCTACTTGGGGATGTGTCAAGCACCCCTTACAGGGCTGTGAATGTATTGGGCAACCGGGAGCTGTCCATATCTCCCATAGGTGGATCTCGAACACAAGATGATGAAAGAGAAAAATAGGTTACTGTTCGTAACCCTGGTTCTCCGAAACATCAAGTGGAGAGATCCACTAAGTTTGCCCCACTTGCTGCACGAGAAGCGAATATGCACACTGAGGAAAGGTAGCGCGTGCAGGGGCTTTATGCACTCAGTTAAGGGGTGGCCCCTTACCTGCCATTGGGCACGCGCTCTTATCTGTCAAGCCAGATTTGGTGCAATTGGATGCTTCTGCAGAGGTCAGGCACAGATGCCCTTCCCATAGGTGGATCGTTCCACTCGATGTTTCAGAGAACCAGGGTTACGAACAGTAACCTATTGTTTTTGTTTCTCTAATAATAAAAATAAATAAACCTTAAAGGGATAGTTCACCCAAAAAGGAAAACTCTGTCATTAATTACTCACCCTCATGTCGTATTCTCATATCTTCATAAAATTAAGGTTGAACCACTGATGTCACATGGACTATTTTACCGATGTCCTCACTACCTTTCGGGCCCTTGAACGTGGTAGTTCCGTTGCTGTCTATGCAGGGTCAGAAAGCTCTTGGATTTCATCAAACATATCTTCATTTGTGTTCCGAAGATGAACAAATGTCTTACGGGTTTGGAATGACATGAAGGTGAGTAATTAATGGCAGAATTTTTATTTTTGGGTGAACTAACTCTTTAAACTTTTTCAAATTTCCCTGCGGATAATAAACTTGCATATATAATGGTTTCATAATATGATTGAGTGTCAGAGGCATTTAGGCATTGTGTGTTTATGAGAGCAAATGTATGATTGCTTTGTGCTGTTGATCTAGGCCATTGTAATGCTGCACTGCTTCAGTTAGTGTATAAAGCGTGACTGATGTGGGCTGCCGTCCTGCATTTGCAGTCCTTCTCTGTAATGAATGGGCAATCCAGTACAACCCTCAACAGACGGCCTGTTGTTAACACTCAGTGGCTCGGGTGTCATTAAGTTACAATCAAATAGCAATGAATTAATGGAAATTAAGCTAAGAAACATAACACTATGTAATCAAGAACTAAAATTTCAGGCAAACTGGGAAACATAACACATTTACAGTTTGTGTCAGTTCTTAGACCACAACTGAAATTCTCAAAACTACATGTTTAACCTCCACATCATCTAGTCGCTTGAGCATATCATAAAAGCAATTTCTCATTCTTCTGAAAAAACAATTACCAGTGCTTTAGTACATTCATGCAACTGATTATGTACAATTGTCTGCTGTTTCCTACATTATCAACTGCTTATGTCATGTTGATCAAAATATATCAACTGGTTCTCTGTTGAATAGTCTTACCCCACAAAGCATCTAGGCATTAATTCATTGCATAATTCATTGATTATAAAATGCCCAGGTGAAAAAGAAATATATTTAAATTGTGCTTTTCCGGACATACTTACTATATTTAAATTATACTATACTAAGTGCATATTAAATTTATTATTTTGAAACAACTTTAAGTATATTAAGTGTATTTCAAGATATGTTTAAGTTTGATTTTAATCTATTTGTAATCTATTTAATATATTGAAATTGTGTTAAATTGGAACCACTTTAAGTATATTTATTGCAATTTAAGTGTATTTCTTAAAATACATTTAAAATGTTTTTTTAATACTTCATGAACTACAGTTAGAGTATATTTGAAGCATTGTTTTAATGTACTTCAAGTACATTTCAATTGTATTTCAGCTCATTGGAAATGCATTAGCATTACACTACTAGTATATTATAAAGCTGCTTTTTTCAGTATATACACACACGTACACACTTTGATATCTAGAAAACTTTAATGTATTATATATTGTTGTGTACATTACAAATATTCATAAAGTACACTAAAAAAGGACAGCAGCATATATACTTTGGTGAAAAACAAAACAAAACATACTATTAAATGTATTAAAAATGCACTTGAAATACAAGTATGTTTATAGTATATTTGTATTACTACAAACATACTTAAGTACATTTTAATACATTATAAAAAATAAATAAATAAAAAAAGACTGAAATGCTATGGCAGAGCTATCTTTTCAATTTGTAGAACATTTCAGTTATACCAGCCTTATTAAAAAGTACTGAATTTTACATCAATGAATAAATAAAAATTACAATGCAATTTTCTGAAGAAAAAAAAATACATAAAAATTACTGAAAAACAAAGTGCATAAGTGAATAGCTGTGTGTGCGTGCAAAGACTGAAGATGATAAAGTTCAAGCAACAGAATAGGGAGGGATGGAGGGGGTTTTGGAGGTGGACAAGGAGATGGCGTAGGGATGGTGAGAGGCAAAAGTGCGGGGATGATGGCAGGATGTGGCGAAGGGATGGTGATGGGAGGATGACGATGATGCCCTGGCAGCTTAGATGGTGTTTGGCACATGGCACAGACCCAGAGCATCCCAGTGCTGACAACACACGGCGGAATCGAGGGAGCAAGGAGCCAAGATGTAGATGGTGTGGCCACATCTGGGGGCCGACCGATGGAGACAGAGCTGGAGGATTCGAAGGCGCAGATAAAGGGCTGATGGAGTTGAGCGTCGTCGCAGGTTCCGGAGACCTGGGCACAGCCTAGTCGTCCTGACTCCTGGCATACAATATTTTGCACCAGAGCCTTGCAGCTTTAGAATTTTTTTTTTGTAAATGTGTCCTAAAAAAAGGATGTGAGGTGGAAGGGTAGTGAGGCAAAACGGTGGAAGAGGTAGAAGAGGTCAAGGACATAGGCACATTTCACTTATTGTGGACCATGTTCTCAGTCATGGCCTTACAATGGCTGAGGAGAGTCAAAAGGTAGAGCTGAATGCTGGGAGAACACCTGTGTCCTCAATCATTCAAATGTTTGTAGACAGGGCATGCATACAATCAAACAATGTGTACTGTACTGTAATACTGTATACTTAATGTAATGATTCATATTACAGTAGTCCACTTGCATGTTACATTATAAGTAAATATACATTACATAGAAACATGCTGTAATGTACAGTACTGTGCAAAAGTCTTAGGCCATTAGCAAAAAAGTGTTTTTAGCCAGATATTTCTCTTTTGCTGTAGTGTGTCAGTAGAAAATATCAGTTTACATTTCCAAACATTCATTTTGCCATTAATTGTAATAATCCAGTGAGATTTTTGAATGCACAAAAAGTCTGACAACAGCCAGTGCTTCACACAGAGATCTGATCTCACCATCATCCAGTCTGTCTGAGATTACATAAAGAAACAGAAAAAACTGAGACAGACTAAATCCAGACGAACTGTGGCAACATCTCCAAGACGCTTGAAGAAACCTATAAGCTTCAGTACTGTGTAAAGTTTTAGGCACCTGTGTAAAAATGCTGTAAAGTGAGGATGCTTTCAAAAAATAATGTCATGAATAGATTTTATTTATCAATTGATTTCTATTAATCAAATCATTGGTGTGACCACCCTTTGTGTTTAAAACAGCTTTTGTCCTAGGTACACTTGCATGCTTTTTTTCAGGTAGCATTGCAGGAAGGATTTTCAAGCATTTGGAGACTGCCACAGTTCTTCTGTCAAATGCACTTACTGGTTTGCAAATGTTAAGGATGATAAGAGAAGTTTACCAAAATGAGTGCGATAAACTAAATAAACTGCACTGATGAAACTAAACTAAATGAAAATGCACTGATTAATGATTGACAATAAGATCAGGAACATGTAAATAAAGTTAATTTTGATATAACGCTGACACCCCATGGCTATTTCTCTATGTGCACATACCTGACTGCCTGCCTCTATAAAATAACAATAAAATAAAATATACTTTTCAGCCTTGGTCAATATTAAATATATTTTGCAGTTGATCTCAAATGGCTAACATTAATTACTGTTATTTTTAGTCAATTCAAAATGTTTAATTTTCCAAGAAAATCCAAGAAAAAGTAGTAAATATAATTTTCCAGTATATGAATCAGTGTACTGTGACAATACTTATTAATAATGTTTTAGATCCAGCAATATTTATAACCAGCAGTGTGTCACTATATGGACTTGTTACATGCTACTTGTGTTTCCCTGTGTCTAAATTGATCCTCATCTTCTTGGATTATTATTACATGTTATCTTGTATTATCATCGTCTTCGTGAGCTTCTCTCCTACAAGAGCATGACACAATGTTAAGTAAGTTACTTTTAAAAAGTAATTAAATTAGCTACTAATTACTTATTCAACAGTGTAATTAGATTACTGTACCAATTACTCTCTAAAAAGTATTGCATTACTTGTTACTAATTACTTTCTAATCCCACACCAACCTCAACCAGTTGATCAATACAAGCACAGACATGAAACTGCTCTTTTTATCCATTTAAATAAATAAATAAATAAAAATATTTAAATTATTCTTGAACTGACCAAAGTATTTGTATAGTAAAGGGAGAAGGTTACATTTAAAACATTTTAATTAGATGTTAAATTTTAATGTAAATTTCACTATTGTTTTATATGGAATTGTATTACAGTCCATACAATATTTAATGTATACTATTCAATACAATACAATCTGATGTAATACAATTACATCAGAAGTAACTGTAATTAAATTAAAAAAAAATATTAAGGGAAAAAAATAAAATTAAGAGTAATCCCTTACTTTACTTTTTCCAAGGAAAAAGTGATTAAATTACAGTAATTAATTACTTAGTAATGCATTACACCCAACACTGATTATGATCCTAATGTTTCTGGGCAATGCAGCCTACGAGTGAAATGCACTGAACACAGCCACGACCCCTTTCAAAGTATAGAAGAATGCGTACCAGATTAGTTGGGGTATAGAGAACAGGGTGTTGGGATGGAGAATTGTACAATTCAGGTGGATCATTCACATTAAGACCAGGAATGTGCATTACGCAAATAGGGTTATTTTGATTTTATTTAATATTGACATTAATTCTTTTGCATATTGTCATATTTCCTGCTCCTAGATGACAGCATATTCCACACTGCTGAGGCCTTTAGATTAATCAGAAAAATCAGTTATATCAATATCAGTTTTCCAAATTCTAAAATATTAGAATTAATATTTGTTATTTACAGTACAATATTTACTGGATATTTGTTTACAGTGCAAATGTTGATATAATACTTGCATGATATCATGATATAACAGATTTAGTATTTGACAATTTCTTATTAGTTCACTGAGATGAAAGAATGTGATTTAATGTATTTTAGCAATAATATTATATTACATTATTATTTTTAATATATTCAGCACAAGTAGCATTGTTTAGGATCACATACAAGAACACAGATGTGGAAACCACTGATCCCGATGCTGAAATGACATATGCAAATGAGTCAAATGTTTTCGGGAATCTATCTCATATTCTCAGCATTAATCTGCATACCAGATTTCAACCTACTAACCCAAAGCTTAATATCACACATGAGCCTATTATGTACAGTATTTTCAATATTGCATAATTTGTCTTGCTTTGTTTGTATTCCACGTCCTTTATGAGTTTCCCACAGAAGAGGGGAGCGATGAGTCTGACGTCAAACAGGGATTTATGATTATGTCGGCCTTGCATGTTTGATTGGAAGTGAGATGCTATTTGACGTCAGGCACACAGCAGATGTTTGTCCTTTTATAGAGTCATGAATCAAACTGTTAACATTTTAACAGCAGTCTGTATTTACAGTCTCATCTGTCTATTTGAAATCTATTAGGTCAACTAATTCCTTCCAAGAGTACATGACTGCTTCAGGTCAGCATGGCATGTCTTGGTTTGCTTTTTGTTACCTTATGTAGGTATTCTGAAAAGAGAAGTGTGGAACGGGGGCATCAGTGTGGTTAGCGTTCATTTAAAGATGTTTTAATTGATATTATATTCTACTCCAAATCTGGATTTGATGAACCATGTTCAAAGCTGTTGTGCAATGGACATAAATGCACATTTTTATTAAAGGGATAGTTCACCCAAAAATGAAAATTACCCCATGATTTACTCACCCTCAAGCCATCCTAGGTGTATATGACTTACTTTCTTCAGACGAATGCAGTCGGAGAAATGTCCTGGCTCTTCCAAGCTTTATAATGGCAGTGAATGGTGGTCAAGATTTTGAAGCCCAAAAAAGTGCATCCATCCATCATAAAAAGTGCTCCACACGGGTTCCCGGGGTTAAGAAAGACCTTATAAAGCGAAGTGATGCATTTGAGTAAGAAAAATATCCATATTTAAAACTTTATAAACCGTAATCTCTAGCTTCCGCTAACTGTCGTATGCGCACTTACGAGAGAGTAGCGTTCCAGTGGATCATATAGGATGTAGGTGTAGCATAAGCTATACAGAGAAATGTTTAATGATGTTGTGTCTCTTGGAGTTTAATGGGCACCAATTCATATCAGTTAGGTCCAAAGCATGAAGGTAAGAGCTTATGGAATTACAAATGAACCACTTATTTTGAAATCTTGTCAGTGCACTGACATTTGTTATGACACCCGCTTCAAAACTCCTAATATCATTTGTTACATATACATATATTAAAAACAGAAAAAATATATCATCAATATCAGTAAAATAAGTAAATTAAATAACCCAGTGAATGGTTGTAAAAATTAGTACACCCCATGATTACATTCAACAAACATAATATTCATAACTACTCTGACCCTTCTTGGTACTGATTGTACAAGTTTACAACAAACTATCACATCTTGTTTAAATCCTGGACGATTTCCTCTTTAAGTGCCCTGATGTTTGATTGGGAGTGTTGCTGAACTTGTCTCTACAAAATCCCCTACAGGTGCTCAGTGCTAAGGTTGGGTGAAATACTTGATGAATAGTGTCACTGTTATGTTAAAAAAGTACTACATTTTGTACATGTGTGAATTCATGACACCACTGATGAAACACAACTCAACCAAACCTTCAGCACTGATACATTGCAATATAAGAAATCTATGAAAGGTCAACTAATTATTTCTGAGAGTACATGACTGGTTCAGGTCACCACCGAATTTCACTGTGGGAACCAGGCAACACTGTATTTCTCTCCCTAGCAATGCCATACATTTTAGATGCTGTTAGATCCAAAATGATTGACCTGGTTGCATGAAATCAGAGTATGGATTCCCAGAAGTCTTCATCTTGTGCTTTGGCTACAGTAGGCACTTCCTGTGTGGACAACAACCATACAGTGCATTTTGCTGCATCCCATCTTACTGTATGGGATGAAACAGTCACTCTTTTCATAGCTTTTGCCAGCTCTGAGACACTTGATTGGCATTTTCCCACTCCTCTTTCTTTGCTTAGGAAAAATCGCTCATCACGAAACGAAAGATTAAAGTGAAGACCTGGTTATTTCAGTCCAATTATTTTTGCTATTAGAGGCCAGCCATGACCTGAGGGTACCCGCACAGTTTCAGCACAGCACCACCTAGTGGTCGGGAGATATGAAAAATTGATATTTTTGCTTATAAATTCTGAACGGAAAAATCGCAAGACTAGTATCTTCAGATTCGGTTTGACATACAAAGTCGAACCATACCAATTTTCCCATGTCAGCCATTTTGGGCATCTGCCATTTTAAATTTTTCGTAAAATGCTTTTTTTTTTTTTTTTCCACAAATGCATTGGAGTATCATTATGAAACTCAGTATGTGTCTTCGACGCCATGCCCTGAAGGTACTCAAAAAGTTTTGGGGCTGTGCCACCATGTGGTCAAATATTATAATGAATATTATAATAACGGTGATATGATTTTTAAACATTTACGATATTTCAATATACAATACCAGTGTTTCCCATACATTGAATAGATTTTCCAAAAGGCTTTGAAAGTTTGACTTTGTTGAATAAACTTGAGCACTGCACGTTTCAAAATCAAAACGCGGCGTGGGTGTTTTATATGAATGTATCTTTGAAGGGAACGACTGTCTTCAGAAAAGTTTCTATGGCATTTTCATTTTATCTTATAAAGTAGCGTTTATGAGCGGAGCGCTGCTTAGTTTACAGCCGTTACCAGGGAAACCTCCAACCTTTTAGAACATCTGCCGCTCCAAAAGTGCCTCCTCCTGGCAGAGAATTTGCATTTTCAATCAGCCCGTCTCCAGCAACATGTTTTTGTAGTTGCTCAATCTTTTTTTCTGTTTTCTGCAGCAACTCTGAGCACTTTTTATATTCTTTATCCTGGCTGAAGCAGTTTTGTTTCAGTCTATAAGAATAATCAACCTATGTTATAGTTTAAAGTTAAAGATATTAATGTTAATAAGGTGAGTCTGACAGTCTTATGTTTATTTGACGGTGATTTCATATTTCTTGTATGTATGAAAGCTAAATACAAATAAAAGGAGAACATTAATTTATTTGTACAGTTTATATTTCTAAAATATTATATAATTTTATAGGAGGAGGTTTCATAGACTTGGCTAATTAATTTTTCAGAAGTTTGTAGGTACACACATCCATTGTTGGTGTTCTTGGCAGTTTTTCTGAGGCTTTTTAAATTATTGTTCATATCGATATCAGAATTATATCGTATCGACCGAAATTAAGAAATATATTGTGATATCAATTTTGGTCATATCGTCAAGCCCTAGATTTTGGGTAGTTTTGCCTATTGTCATGAGACTGGTCTTGGTAGATTCCTTGGGTCATGCCGAGAACATTGATACCAATTATGCCATAATCAGCCAAACTTCCTGTCAGCCATTTTGATTTTCTTTGTAAATCTCAAGATTTACAATTTTTCTCAAGATTTCTTTGTAAATCTTTTACTGAAAGTAAATCTTTCAAACACCTCCAAGATCATTGGTCCAATTTTCACCAAATTAGACTTAGATCAAGTTATGGATTTTGTGTCGATAAACAAAATGGTTTTTGTTTAATGCATCAACGAATTTGCTGACATGATGCCAAACTGCATCTGAGGCTGTATCTCTGCAAAGCTTTGACATATTGATACCATGCTTTGTGTGTGCCATTGCTGCCTCACACTGAACAAATAACATGAATTTGTTAACAGCACCACCTATTAGTCAAAAATGATGAACCATTAAATCATATTACTAGTGGTTGTATTTATTTTTCAACCATTTTTGACTAAAATCATCTTAAAATGGCTTAATTTACTCATTGCTGCAGCTGGATGCTTGCTTGCTTCTGTAGTGCTTGGCTCCTTAATTGCTGCTTGCAGCTATATTTTTTGTATTACTTTTAGTACAAGAGGATTATCAAATAAGTGTTTTAGGTGTTAAAAGGATAGTCCATGCAAAAATGAAACTTCTGTCATCCTTTACTTACCCTCTTGTCATTCCAAACTTGTAGAGGTGCATCTCAATAAATTAGAATGTCGTGGAAAAGTTCCAAGAGACCAAAAAATGCAGATGAGCTGAAGGCCACTGTCAAAGAAACCTGGGCTTCCATACCACCTCAGTAGTGCCACAAACTGATCACCTCCATGCCATGCCGAGTTGAGGCAGTAATTAAAGCAAAAGGAGCCCCTACTAAGTATTGAGTACATGTACAGTAAATGAACATACTTTCCAGAAGGCCAACAATTCACTAAAAATGTCTTATGAAGTATTCTAATTTGTTGAGATAGTTAATTGGTGGGTTTTTGTTAAATGTGAGCCAAAATCATCACAATTAAAAGAACCAAAGACTTAAACTACTTCAGTCTGTGTGCACAGTTTCACAGTTTGAGTTGAATTACTGAAATAAATGAACTTTTCCACGACATTCTAATTTATTGAGATGCACCTGTATAACTTTCTTCTTTCTTAGAAATGTTAAAGAAGGTATTTCTGAAGAAAGTTGGGTGCCAGTTTCGGTTCCCTTTGACTTACACTAAACATACATTGGAAGTCAAAAGGAACCGAAACGGTTTGGTTAACAACATTCTTCAAATTATTGTTTGTGTTTTGCAGAAGAAAGAAAGTCATACAGGTTTGGAACAAGATGAGGGTGAGTAAATGATGTCAGAAGTTTTATTTTAGACGGTTTCATTTAGACTGTCCCTTTAACACTTAAAACAATGCTTTGGTAATCGTTTGTACCATTGTGCTATTTTGTGCAAAGAAATAAGTCTCCTGACAAAAGCGGTTCCATTGTTTTCAGCATTAGTGAAGGGAAGTCTGATTCTTTTCCACGAACCGGTTCTTTAACTATTACATAAGCTGGCTCAAACTCTGATTAAGTCAAGCCATAAATCTATTTCCAGTAGACTATGAATGATTTGTTATACTATAATTTTCCCTCTTCTTAAGTGTTGCCAAGAAGGGTTGGTGAAATCTCTTGTTGGGATATCACTTTTTTTCAGGTCAGAGTGACTGTCGGGCATGTTTGAAAATGAGTTGTGACTGAGCAACTTGTGGATAAGTGACTCAAGCTGCAAACTGTTTCAAACGATTCAGTCCGATTTGGTGTACAGGTTCATCCAGTTCAATAAAAAGAACCAGTTCAAAATAACAATTTGTTTTCAACATCACTAGTCAGCATTAAGTCTAATAATGATTCCTCAGGCAGGCTATGTAACACTTTTAAATAGGAACTACCAAATTAATAAATAGCAATTTCTTGACAATTAAATACTTTGGTTCAAAATACTCACCTGCTGATCAAAACTTGAACCAGATTTTTTTTATTTAGTCACTTACTAGAGGGTGTACTTTGCTAAGAAAATCTTGTAACACTTTAGTATAGGGACCAATTCTCACAATTAACTAGCTCCTTGTTAGCATGCCTATTATTAACATATTGGCTGTTTATTAGTACTTATAAAGCACATATTCTGCATGACCATATTCTACATCCCTAATTCTACCCAATACCTAAACCTAACAACTACATTACTAACTATTAATAAGCAGCAAATTGGGAGTTTATCGAGGCAAAAGTCATAGTTAATGTTTTGTTAATAGCAAGAACTGGACCTTAAAATAAAGTGTGACCGAAAATCTTATTTTATTGATTAAAATTGACTTGCTTTTACAGTAATTGTTCAACCACACTTACTGGAACATTATATCTTCAAGGAACCCTAATATAGGTCTTCTATGTAAAGAGAAATTGCTAAATTAGTTTCAGAGGGGGTGTACTTATTTATACTGGGTACTGTATAGACCTTATGCACCAGAGAAACAAGTGAGCAGCCATCTTTAGAATTTTGTGTTTGAATTGACGTTTTTGCGGTAGCGCTGTGTATTTCTATACACCTTATGTGGCCCTGCCCCTTTTCAACACTGCACTCGTTGTGTTCTGTCCTACGGTGTGTATTTCCACATGTATGAAGTTAAGATCTTATGGATTTATGAACCGCTCATTTTAAAATCTTCTCGTTCTACTGACATTTGTTATGACATCCGCTTCAAACATTACAATGCTCATGATAGCTTTTGCTAAATCTACACAAGTAAATCCACTTCACCAGCCCTTTAACAGCGATGCCATAGAAATATACAGAGCTACCACAAAAGCAGGTGTTCAAAGACAAAAGTCTAAAGATGGCTGCACACTTGTTTCTCTGAAGCATAAGGTCTATATTATTACCCCTTACTTTTTATGCTATTTTCAGACAGTCACCCATATCAACATTCATCTAGCTGCTGTGCTTTCCACAGAAATACTTTCCATTTTCACACCTTTTTTTCTTGTTGTGCGTGTAACTTGACAGTAAAATGGCATCTTAAAACTTTGTAACAATTCAGAAATAATTTCGTGAAGTGATATGAAGAAACTGCAAGTTACAGAAACTTAGCTAATCAAAATAAAGGATGTAATCATGTCCCAAAAAAAAAAAAAATCATAAATAAAAGCTGGAATATACTACACTACTTTTGTCAAGCCAATCTTCAGATTTGAGCTGACAGATTTCACAGAAAATCGCATAGTGAATGAAGGGCACAGATGATTTTTTTTTTTAGCTTCAGCCAATGAATCCATCCAGTTGCAGCATATCAAACATGTTTGATATTTTGAGACAATTTTAGAACACATTTTTAATTTCATGTGTCTCCTGGATATGAAAAGCCATATAGTGTTTTCCAGCCTTATGTCACTCAATATGCATTGATGATTTTACCATGGTTATTTTAGTCTCTCTGCTTTACCTCATAAAATCACCACCACATGGCATCATATGACACTTCACGCATGCCCTCAGTGACGTGCCTTATGTGTCAGTAACTAGCAAATGGAGTGACTAAATGTCACTACTCGCTTTATTTCTAAAATGCATCAATTGTGTGAAAAATCACATCTAACAATACCACAGAACAGTAGCCTTACAGTAGTAGCAGTATAAATGTGAGAAGAGGGTTGAGGTGGTTGGACAATGCACATACAAGCACTCATGTAAATATGAGCACATATGGCCACAAAAGCCTTTTCTCAGTTTACAATCAATAGACATGGTGCGATAGCAGTGGAGGATGGAGGGGAACTGTACAGGGAGGAAGAAAGAAACCAGACTATTTTCTCCTCCATTTGCCAATGGATCAATAAATACATGTCAGCGTCAACAGTGTGGAGACCACACAAACATTTCCACAGGTCACAGTGGGAGTGCTTTAGATTAACATCACACAACCATCTCTGCTATTTTTCCATTACGCTTTGGTATGATAGTTGACTAGCTTAGCATCTCTCATTAACTGCAATTTGCCAAAGTTTCAGTTGTAAATACACTGTATTGTATTATCTGCAAGACATATGTAGTTTCACAATTGTATATTTTACATCAGGATAAATTGTTTAAAACCATGTGTATACTAAATATAGCAGTTATACACAGTATAACAGTTCTGCGTAGATCTGGATATATACAGATCTCTGTTATACTTTACGTAACACAATCTGTGCTGCTACAACATACCTTATCACTGACAAGTATTAAAAAAAAAAAAAGATGTAATGATGAATCAGGCCTAAATTTACACTCCCAAAGTATAATGCTTTGAGATTAGAGAATACTTAAGAATCATTTGAAAGAAACTTCTCAGATTAGTATTTTTCCCGCCTTGAGTCCTGATGGCATAAGCTTTTTCACAGACTTGTTGGGCGCTGTTCGCTAAGGTAAGTATCACTATTATTGATTTTACTTGGGGTTTAATGTTTGTTCAAATCTTTAAACCTCAAGTTTTATTTATTTATTTTAATTAAGACATTACAATCAAATGTGATTTTTTTTTTCATTCTATCAGACTGGTTAAAAGCTTTTATTTTATAATTCTCAGGTAAATATGTTGACTGAAGAGTAATACAAAATAATGAATAGGTATCACAATGGCGCCATCAACTGTCCAGCTTGTATTTCACTCCCAATCACATCTAGTGCAATGGTTCTCTACCTTTTTCGACAACACTATTTGATGCATTGTTTGAGTAACTTGAAAACTAAAATAATTATAATTGAAACAATTAAATTTCACAATTTCAGAAGTTCTAGGAGCTGAATGTTCTTCAGGGTTCCCACGTTTTAACCAATAAAGTTACATGACTCTTCCGATTTGTGATTTACTAGATAGGGGGGACAAAGGATAAGGTTCGTACATTTTTTTTTTTTAACTCCCAAAATCTACAATACTATTTTTGAAACCATTTATTTTAAAGAGTCATTTTTCCTTACTGTGAAGGACATTTGAAGAACCTTTCACTACAAAGAACCTTTTGTGCAATGGAAAAGATCCATGGATGTTAAAGGTTCTTCGTGGAACCATAGATGCCAATAAAGAACCTTTATTTTAAAATGTGAATAAAATATTTTAGAGCTCATCTTAAATAGTATTCATGTCTAGAAATATATTTTTAATTAGGCTACCTAATTTATATGCAGATTTTATATGAACGCAGGAGAGACCTGGTTCTTCAAAAAAATAAAAAAATGTTACCCCAATATTGCTCAAGGCCCCAGGCCATATTAATAATTCAACTGCTTTTCATATGTAGGTCTTGTGACGTCTTGCTTTGTAAATGGTTACATTTCTAATATGCATTTACAATAAAACATCTTAAAATAGTAAAAGTGCAAATGAGGTCCTTTTGAGTTCTTCTGAGTGAACTCATCACGACAGCGCATAATTAAAAAGGCAAATCACTGTAGTTCATGTCTTATGCAAAAGGGAAAAGTAGGTGCGTCTCTATTTAACCCCAGATTACAGCTACAACCAGCAGAGTTCCCAAATATAGTTCAGAGTCAGCTGGAGACCTCTCGGGTGAGTGAGCAGATTAGCTTGGAGCTGATGACAAAACCTAAGAAGTCACAGTTGCATATGACAACATGAACAAAAAACACAGAAGTGTATGCATAAACATATACATTTATTTTTTATTGGAAAACACCGACACATATTTCACATATTATCCATACAGATTTCATATGTTGAGTATTACCAGTCCGGTCGCTCATTTTCAAACCCTGCAAAACTGTCAAAACAGTCCAGAACATGCTAGAGTAAGATATGCTATGTAAAGCTCTTCCACAGGAGTAATACATTTTGGCTAGAAAAAAATAAATAACCCAATTATTAGACCAATAACAAGCCCTTCATAGTCTTACTAGCAACATAATTCCTTTTGCCTCTCAAAATAACCAACATTCCACAGTTTCACCTTTATCGGTCGTCTTGCAAGCAGAGCGTAAATGAAATTTGGAGCACTTGACAACAAGAAGTTCTGACAAACCCACGAGAGCAAGAGACAAATGAGCCAGAAAAGCAGCAGCAGCAGGTTCCTCTTCTGTGGTTGAATGTATAATCTACACCAAAGTGCAAATATATAGATATTTGTGTGTATATTCATAGATTGGTAACATAATTCTTAATTGACTACAAGATCTCTTGCAAGAAAGTTGAGGTTTACGAGTATTATGGCACATTTCAAGACCATGGATCAAACAAAAGTCACAGACCTAACTAGAATAACAATAGGCAATGCAAAGTTTTACCAGATGTTAATATTGGAGAACAGTACATTTAGAAAGCATTATGCATTATGATAGCATTATGATTATCTATGTAACTATATACTTTACAGTTATGCTATTTGCGTTATTCTGTCACATTTCAATTCTGCTATACATACTCCACGCTTCCACGAAGTTTGAAGTCATCAAAGACAAAACCCACATTAACATAAAGGTTTAAACCAGCTGACGGAAACCACTGGCTCATGCCTTAAATACATGCCTTATAGCCTATAAAGAAACTCTTCCAAGTCGTACGTCGCCATTAAACCGCAGTTATATAGAGTATGAGCATGATGTCGGGTTTTTACAATATGTACGTCTTCATAAACATCCAGTTTTGTTCCGTTTGGAGTCTTAAACAGGAGAAGGCAATATGCAAAAGCATGACTTCACCACAGGGGTCACACACAGTTGTTTTTGCTGTTTGTATTGAAGGGAGCACTGTGACCCTGGACGATTTACCACAATGTTTTAGCATTATATATATATATATATATATATGTGATGAAAGAACACTCATGAAAGGAAATGTTCTCAGCATTTAAACACTTGACTTCAACTCGTGTGCGACTAAAGTGACGTTCTGTCCTCAATTTTTGTCAGGTCTGGAGACGTTTGCTCCAAAAGGGCTCATGCAGTTATGCTTGGTCCATTCACTTCTGCTGGGACAATTCTGCTAGTATTTTTCACAAATTGCTTTTGAAATTTGATTAGATTTTTTTGGTAAGAGATCAAAGAATTAGACATTCTAACACTCTCTAAAGTACATTTTAGACTTTTTTTTCTTCTTTTTAAAGACAGAGTGATCTTAGTAGGACAAGCAATGTAAGAGAGAAAGATAGATACAGGATAAGCCAATCCTTCACTTTGCAGTCATCATCTGGACAAACTCTGTGAACAAAGACAGAAAAACAGATCATAGTAATGATGATTCCTAAAACTGACCAATGTTTTTTTTTTAAAGGCTTTTTCTTTCTCAAATAAGGTCAAGGCCTACTATGAAAGATGAATTTTGGAATGTACTGTTTCACCAACATTAGGCCAATTAACAATTTGGTTAAACACACACACGCACACACACATATATACTGTATATATTAGGGGTTGAACGACTTCTGATTTTTTAAAGTCGACTTTCATGTGATGAAAGTCGAGTCGAAGTCGACTAGTCGCTGATGACGTCATTATAGGGCTGGACAATAATTCAATATCAATATGTATCACGATATAATTTTTTTCAATAACGGTGATATGATTTTTAAACACATTTCCGATATTTTATCGATACATTACCCAATGTTTATACATTTGTGGCGGTTGACGTTGAATAAGCATGAGCACTAAACCTTTCAAAATCAAAACACAGCACGGGTGTTTTATATGAATGTATCTCTGAAGGAAACCGACTGTCTTCAGAAAAGTTTCGATGGCATTTTCATTTGATCTGATAAAGAAGCGTTCATGAGCGGAGCTGCTTTGATTAC
>NW_015660490.1:243758-244924 GCF_001515625.1 Sinocyclocheilus rhinocerous | reverse complement strand
GCCCGTCTCCAGCAACATGTTTTTGTTGTTGCTCTTTTTTTTTTCTGCAGCAACTCAGAGCACTTTTCATACTCTTTACACTGGCTAAAGGACATTTGTTTCAATCTATAAGAATAATCAGCCTACACTGCCAGTTAAAATTTTTTAACAGTAAGCTTTTTAATGTTTTTTTTTTTTTTTTTTTAAGAATTCTCTTCTGCTCACCAAGCCTGCATTTATTTGATCCAAAGTACAGCAAAAACAGTAACATTTTGAAATATTTTTACTATTTAAAATAACTGTTTTCTATTTGAATATATTTTAAAATATATTTAAACTAATTCCGCGTTATACAGTAAATTTCGTTTTTATGACTGGATTCTGCGATTCCATCCATGTTTTCTGCATCGCGGAAATCATAGCTCTGCTGGACAATCTAAGTAATTACACCATTCAGAAGCATTTAATCTGCGTTATATGTTCTGTAAAACAAACAAAAAAATTTATATATCGGCGGCATATTAGCCGATACCGATATATCTGCGACAGGCTCATATCGGCCAATAATATTGGCAAAACGATATATCGGTCGGGCTCTAATAGTAATTATTAAGAAAAGAAGTGGACGAAAAGATGCAACGTTGCAGGTGATTTTGCTTTGGAACCTTCAGAAATCTTTAACTCGATTTTTTTCAAAATTGACTTTGCTAACTCTATCGACTTAAAACAGGTGTAGCTCAGTCATTTTTCATCCGATTCCAACAAATCATACATCATTTTAAAGGTCTTATAATGGAGAATTAACAATTTTTTTAATTGCTCGTGACTCATTTTGCCAGCACAGATCAACTATATATGTATGTATACACACCGATTAGGCATAACATTATGACCACCTTCCTAATATTGTGTTGGTCCCCCTTTTGCTGCCAAAACAGCACTGACCAATAGAGGCATGGACTCTACTAGACCCCTGAAGGTGTGCTGTGGTATTTGCCACCAAGATGTTAGCAGCAGATCCTTTAAGTCCTGTAAGTTGCGAGGTGGAGCTTCCATGGATTGGACTTGTTTGTTCAGCACATCCCAGATGCTCGATTGGATTGAGATCTGGGGAATTTGGAGGCCAAGTCAATACCTCAAACTTGTTGTTGTGCTCCTCAAACCATTCCTGAACCATTTTTGCTTTG
>NW_015660490.1:243098-243504 GCF_001515625.1 Sinocyclocheilus rhinocerous | reverse complement strand
TCCACATGGATGGCAGGACCCAAGGTTTCCAAGAAGAACATTGCCCAAAGCATCACACTGCCTCCGCCAGCTTGCCTTTTTTCCATAGTGCATCCTGGTGCCATGTGTTCCCCAGGTAAGCGACGCACACGCACCCGGCCATCCACGTGATGTAAAAGAAAACTTGATTCATCAGACCAGGCCACCTTCTTCCATTGCTCAGTGGTCCAGTTCTGATGCTCACGTGCCCACTGTAGGCGCTTTCGGCGGTGGACAGGGGTCAGCATGGGCACCCTGACTGTTCTGTGGCTATGCAGCCCCATACGCAACAAACTGCAGTGCAATGTGTATTCTGACACCTTTCCATCAGAACCAGCATTAACTTCTTGAGCAATTTGAGCTACAGTAGCACTTCTGTTGGATCGGA
>NW_015660490.1:239939-242980 GCF_001515625.1 Sinocyclocheilus rhinocerous | reverse complement strand
CCTTCCTTGGACCACTTTTGATAGATACTGACCACTGCAGACCGGGAACACCCCAAAAGAGCTGCAGTTTTGGAGATGCTCTGACCCAGTCATCTAGCCATCACAATTTGGCCCTTGTCAAACTCACTCAAATCCTTACACTTGCCCATTTTTCCTGTTTCTAACAATATATATATATATATATATATATATTAATTAATGTTTTTTTTTTTAAAGTCTCCTTTGCCTCACCAAGGCTGAATGTTGATCAAAAATACTTGTTTATAAATAATAATCTAAAAACAAATTGCTTTCTATTTTTAGATATTTTAAAATGTAATTTATTCCTGTGATGCAAAGATGAATTTTCAGCATCATTACTCCAGTCTTCAATGTCACATGATCCTTCAGAAATTATTCTAATACTGTATGCTGATTTGGTGTTCAAGAAAAATGTATTATCATCAATGATGTAAACGGTTACACTGCTTAATATTTTTGTAATATTGTCGAACTAAGTTTCTCATACTTGCACTTTAACGGACAAATACACCTTGTCAACTTGAACAATAAAGCGATTTTAGCGCATTCAAGCGCAAGAAGACGCAAACAACAACACCATTCAGTGTGTTCTGTGTCCATGGCGCACACATATACAGCCGTGTCTCAGGCAACGAGAAAGTCCTGTATGGAGTTTCTTTCCGCGTCTTCTTGCGCTTGAACAGACAAATACATACACTATATTTGTTGTAAAGTTTTTGTCCCTAAGCTGCACCCTCAAAGCAGTGCCACACCACTCTTAGCCTGTTCAGTTCCCTGTTAGCCCCAAGCTCCACCCACCCAATCTCAAGCCAATTAGAGCTATCTTACAGACTTTATTAGCTGCACCGGTGTCCACAACTTGTGCCTTTTTGTTGCATGTGGTTGTACTGTGCAGAGGACTGAGTTTTTACTCCTTCCATTCTGTTTTTCCTGCGTGTGCTTAATTAACCATGTAAGTGCCTTGGTGTGATGCTAAATATTATTTTGTATGACTTAAGTTTGGCCTAAATGTGTTTATTTTCATGCTTGCTCTAGTTCCTGTTTAGGCATGTGCTTTCGTTATTTAATGTGCAGTTGATGGAACATTGTGGTTGCCTTGTACCTTATTTAGCACTGTTTATTGGTAAACTAAAACTCTGTATATTTGTTCCCCTTTATAGAAACCACACGCACATCTATTGACTAGACTGGACCTGTTCTTACCGACAGCCCCACTGGCTTCAAGCTAGCTACCTAAACATCTGCCACCTCCTTAGCATGGTTCCTCCTTTTCAATATTAGACCCATAAATTGTGTTTAAAGTGACCGTGCATAATTTACCAACTGCTGTCGGTGTCCTTAATGTTAATTAAGCTTTACAATGATTAATCTATATCTGTAATTTATACAGTGTAGAATATTCAATGTTATTTTACATTTTAGTATTCAATTTCTGTACTTTAACACCTACGGATATAAAAATATAAAGCATCTTTAATTTGTATCATTGTTCTATTTACAGTATTTATTTGTGCTGTTGCTTGTAATTCATGTAGTTCATTTGTTCTTTTTTTACTGACTGTTTATTTGTCTTTAATAATGTTTAAACCCTATATTTGTTTTGCTAGTTTTTGCTGTGGTATCGAAATTGGAATGGATAAGTGTAAAATTTAACTAGTATCTAAAATGTTGGTGTCATATAAGCTTACTTATTAGAATACAAGATAACATGGGTCAAAAACGATAAGAGTGAAAAATTTAAGGGGGTCTGAATACTTTCCGTACCCACTGTATATATATATATATATTTTTTTTTTGGCAGGGCCAGTGAAAATATTGGCAGAGTAAGTAAAAAAAACTGAACCACTGGCCCAACTGGCCCAGTAGAAAAAATCCTTAGCGTTTAGCCATGTAGTGTATATGATAGTGTATTCGGTGTAAAAAATATATCGGATTAGTTGTACAGCCTAAGTTTCATTTCTTTTTAGGTTAAGGATTCAAAAAAGCAATATTAATAAGGATGCAAGCATCATGCTTGCCTAGCAAACACCACTAATGAGGTACAAGTCCCTCCTATTTTTAGATATATCACCCATGTACAGTCACTGCATTTCATTACACCATCACATTCTAGAACTGTGTTGAACATTCAGTGTAGGTGTAAGGAATGAACGTAAGTCAAAACACTTTCTCTAATTAAAAATGAATTTAAACAACAGGGAAAATGATCAACATCTATCGAACCTCACTACTGAAAACATTCTAAATAAATAATATTATAATATTTGTATAATGTCATTTTGGTTGCATAATACTACATTCCAAAAAAAAAAAAAAAAAAAAAAAAAAAAAGGACAAAATGTTCCACAGCAGCTCACCTTCATAGTTGACCTGACCATCTCCATCGATATCTGCCTCTCGGATCATCTCGTCCACTTCCTCGTCTGTCAACTTCTCCCCCAGATTGGTCATGACATGACGGAGCTCGGCTGCACTGATGTAGCCGTTTCCATCCTGAGAAGAGAATACTATGCACATCAGGTTCACATTTTTTGTGATGTAGAGTAAATATTGCGTTTGACCTCCAGATTAAGGTTAAGAGTAACTTAATGCAACTAAAAAAAAAAGTTTATAAATTGGACATCTGCAAGTGTTAAACATACAGCATCTACTGTAAATTGCTGAAATGCTTCACATTTTTCTTTAGTCTTATGTAATTGTTCTTTTTGTTCTCATGTCATGTATGTACAGTGCACAGCATAAATGAGTACACCCCCTCTGAATAAATATAAAAGATGTATTTTCTTAATGATCACTAATGATCACGCAGTCACCGGCATGACAGGATGTGCAAAAGCCACTCAAAAAAAACCCGAATGTCCTTGGCATAACAGCAGAGTGGACCGGTATACTACGGTCTATTTAAACTGACCATGGGCCGCAGGGCAGTATTCCAACATGATAACGACCCCAAGCACACCTTCAAGACGACCACTGCCTTGCTAAAGAAGCTGAGGGTAAAGGTGATGGATTGGCCAAGC
>NW_015660490.1:235861-239908 GCF_001515625.1 Sinocyclocheilus rhinocerous | reverse complement strand
GTGCTCGTTATTGTATTTTAAAACACTATTGCAATGTTTTCAACTGACATTATGGCTTGTAAAATAAAATTATCCCAAACGTAACTGTGGCGCATGTGGCTGTGCTGCGCAGTCAGTGAACCGCTTCCATCGGCGCTGCTGCAGCATAACACACTGTTGCGAACATTAAACATTTTTATGTGAGTATTATGATTAGTGCTTAATTTGATCCTCGACAGCAAATTTACACTGTTATACAAGCTGTACACTCACTACTTTACATTGTAGCAAAGTGGAATCCCTGATGTCAGCTCCGCTGCAATTGGAACGCTTAGCCAAATACCCTCAACGTGTTTTTGCAACGTTGAGCAATGTAGCCAATCACAGATATCTGTTGATTTCTTGAATGCAATGGCCAATCAGAAACGTTTTGTCAGAATTCACTCAGCTTTGCACACTTTCTAGGGTATAATCCATTCAGAATTTGTATGAAACTTTCGTTTTTCAGACACATAGGCTACACCCTGCAAAGTTTCGGGAATGACATCCGTATATTTATGCGGGATTCACTCTCGAAATAGCAGTGATTGGCAATGGACGGAACATAAAATATATTGATTTAATTCTGGAACCCTAACCTCCACAGACAGCGCGCGTCCCGAGCGAGATCTAATTCACGGACCATTTTATTTATTTATTTATTTACAGTGGCAGCAGGGAAGGACAAAAGTGTTGAAAGGGCCATCGCGGTGTGTGTAAGAAAGTGGTGGCAGCATTTTCATATTCATGGAAGAAAAAGAGAGATCTGGCAGCAGCTCAGGAAAAACTCAATCTCCCCAAACATCAGCTTGTGACAGAGTCACCCACCAGATGGGGCTCATGCCAGAAGATGGTTGCAAGAATACTGGAACAACGAACGGCCATTGCTGAAGTCCTGGCTTCAGACAGAAGCACCCGACAACTGGTTCCAACATGGCAGGACGTTGACGTCTTAGAATCTGTGCACGAAGCAATAAGTCCCTTACTGGACTTCACAGATTCCCTTTCTGGGGAGTCATATGTGACTGTGTCATATGTGAAGCCTGTTCTCCAGCTGCTGAGAACAAAATTACTGAGTGCTAATGAACAGGACACTCAACTCACTAAAGACTTTAAGACCAAAATCATGGCATACCTTGATGAAAAATATGCAGAGCAGGTCACTGATGACCTACTCGATGTGGCTACTTTAGTTGACCCAAGATTCAAAGCTCAGTACATCAAGCCAGACAAGGTAGAATACATTAAAACACGGGCACTTGCTGAAATGATGGATGATGACCAAGGCCAACCCCAGGCAGAGACTCTGGTTGAAACAGAAGCAGCAGGTGCAGAAGGAGGAGTTGCTGCTGAACCACCTCCACCACTGGGTATGAAGAAGCAACGAAAGTCTTTGGGTAGTTTCTTCAAAAAGCAAAGCCTTAGTGCAGATGCCTTACCTCTCACTGAAAGACAGAAAGTACAGAGTGAGCTGGAAAGCTACCTGATGTCTCCTGATGCTGACAGTGAGTCTGAACGGCTGGAGTGGTGGAGGCTACATGAGCGCAACTTCCCGAGAGTGAGCAAGCTTGCAAAAAATACTTGTGTATCCCAGCCACCAGCACCCCTTCTGAAAGAATTTTTAGTACAGGGGGTAATGTGGTCACATGTACCAGGGCAGCATTAAAACCGGAGAGAGTGAACCAACTTGTCTTCCTTGCTCACAATTTATAATGAAGCTATGTTTATGTGAATATTGATGTTTGGTTGCTGTACTTAAAAGCTGAGGTTGGTTTGTTAATTAGATTTTATCTTGTTTTGTTTACAGTTATAGAGGTTTGTATTGGTATAAAAAATAAAAATAAAATAAAAAGTTTGTACCTCAAAGTTTGCCTTTATTGTTTTACATTTACATTACATTGATTGAACACATTTTGTAACATTTTAAGTTCAAGAGTTTGTTTAACACTTAATATTTTATCTTAAGACATAATGAAGGTATTTGTTTACATTTTTTGTTTTTGACTGCTAAAACAAATTTTATTTGCTGTTTACCTTAAATTAAAATACAGTGGTTAAATTCAAACTTTTCTACTTTTTTTTTTTTTAAAGGTTATTAAAAATTTTCAATAATTATCGATACCGAACGATATGAAACATTATATCGTGATAATGTTTTTATATATATATATATATATATATATATAACTATATTAGGGCTGGGCAAGTTAACGCGTTATTATCGCGTTAACGCATTAATTAAATAATGCCGACAATTATTTTATTGCGCATTAATGCAGTTTATTATTATTTTTATGAAAGCCCGTTGCTCACTGGCTCTGAACGTGCTCGTAATCACGACTTCTTAAGTGTGAAACAGGAAGTTTCCGATAGCACGTGAAGACAGATGATGACAGGATGTACATTTGAGTTAGGTACTTAACGTTATATAAAATCATATGCAGAGGTTATGTGTTTGAACAGAAATGCCGATATATATATATTAGGGCTGGGCAAGTTAACTCGTTATTATCCGTGCACTGGGGTGTCAAACGCACTCGGGCACGGTTAAGATTGCCTAGTGTGAGTACACCCTAATTATCCTCCCGCATCCCGCACACACGAGTCTCGACCCCCCTGCACTCGCCCATGAAGTGTTGACCTGCGCCGCACTCTGCTGCGTTGGGTCCGGCGTTTTATGAAAGCCCGTTGCTCACTGGCTCTGAACGTGCTCGTAATCACGACTTCTTAAGTGTGAAACAGGAAGTTTCCGATAGCACGTGAAGACAGAAGAGAAGCGCTCTCGCTCAGCACAGTGCAGTGCATCGTTTTGTTAACTATGTGGTTTATTATTTTGAGTCGTTTGGGACGCGGTGACACACGGCCCTCTCACAATTTATATATGCAATCGTGCTGCAGGTATCAGAAGTTCCGCGCTCCGGCCCAACTCTTCCAACCGAGCCAGGGATTGTTTCACGAACTGTATACGAGTCACTAGTCAAACGAACGGGGCTTTGGGGGTCAAATGCGCTCGGGCACGGTTAAGATTGCCTAGTGTGAGTACACCCTAATTATCCTCCCGCATCCCGCACACACGAGTCTCGACCCCCCTGCACTCGCCCATGAAGTGTTGACCTGCGCCGCACTCTGCTGCGTTGGGTCCGGCGTTAGTGCAGGTCTCTAAGGTGCCTGTTATAATGTTATGATCGAGGCTCTCAACTCTGAGCATTACTTGTTTTTCTGTAACAAACTATAAAATATTTTCTGTAAAAATGTTAATGCCCTGGCAGTGGCAAATAGCTTTGGTTTTATATTTAATTTGATTACATTAATGTAATAAGTTGAGATTCACAAAGAAATATTTTAACTGCTACTATGTAAAAGGAATACTGCTGTAAAAAAGCACCTTATCTGTTTAAAGTGTTTGCAAACCAAATGTTATTGCACTTTTGTTCATATAGCAGTACTTTTAAATGAAAAAAGTGCACAATACACTACTTTTGAATTCATTATTGAATTTTGTGCATAATGCGATTAATCGCAGAAAATCATGCGATTAAAAAAAAAATTTAATCGTTGCCCAGCACTAATATATATATATATATATATATACGCACATTACAAGATACACTCTCTCTATATATTATTATATGCACGCACTGTATACAGACATTGCCAGATATACTGTAAACATGTTACAATGGTTGACACTGTAAACAGACTTTGTGGTGACAATTATAAATAAGGGGCTACTGATATAAACTTCTTGTATTTTATATGTATAATAAGTAGAGTAATTGCAACATAAAGTGGAGATAAGGTTAGAAACAGGGTTTGAAATTAACACCCGCCAACCCGCCAAATGCGGGTAAAAATCAGCTGTGGCGGGTAACGCTGTCAAATCACTAGCCAATTTGGTGGGTTACTTTTCGTAAGTTATGTTCACTCATTAATTTCTTGGGGAAGTTCATGCAAGCCAAATCTGCGCAGGTTTAGCGCAAATACTGAACTCGTGAGACATCATGACATTATCGAGTATATTGCAAAAAC
>NW_015660490.1:201774-235583 GCF_001515625.1 Sinocyclocheilus rhinocerous | reverse complement strand
TGTCCCGCGCCGCACTCTGCTGCGTTGGGTCCGGCGTTAGTGCAGGTCTCTAAGGTGCCTGTTATAATGTTATGATCGAGGCTCTCAACTCTGAGCATTACTTGTTTTTCTGTAACAAACTATAAAATATTTTCTGTAAAAATGTTAATGCCCTGGCAGTGGCAAATAGCTTTGGTTTTATATTTAATTTGATTACATTAATGTTTAAGTTGAGATTAACAAGAAATATTTTAACTGCTACTATGTAAAAGGAATACTGCTGTAAAAAAGCACCTTATCTGTTTAAAGTGTTTGCAAACCAAATGAACGCTGTCAAATCACTAGCCAATTTGGTGGGTTACTTTTCGTAAGTTATGTTCACTCATTAATTTCTTGGGGAAGTTCATGCAAGCCAAATCTGCGCAGGTTTAGCGCAAATACTGAACTCGTGAGACATCATGACATTATCGAGTATATTGCAAAAACTAAACAAAACACACCTACAGAGGCACGCATACGCGACGTGATTAAGTCTGGTTAGACCAACACAGGTTTTAGTGCGCGTGCGCATTTAGAGTGCGTTCTTTCACGGCATGATTCAGTTTATTAATATGCATTAAGAATGATTTCATAATTCAAGATAAGGGGACAGAAAATGTATATATTTATTAGGGCTGTCGCGATTCGTCAATTTTATTCAACCATCCGATTTTTTTAAATCCTCGACTTCATTTTGCTCGCGTCGACTAACCGGCAAAATACCGGAAGTGGCGCATAAAACGAATCCATGAAACACATCATTAGACTGTTTCCCAAGGCTGCATGATATATTAAACCCATTTAAAAATCATAATTAAGCAGAATTGTGAATTCACAAATGCTACGATTTAATTAAATTATATTCGATGCAGTTCTAATACAGTATATGCGCTTTATTTACATGCGTGTAGGTTAAGTACATGCGTCACACAGCGGCTCCGTTCACAGTAGTACCTAACCGGAAAAAGACCGGAAGTGTCTCATAAAAAGAATCCATGAAACACATCATTAGACTGTTTCCCAAGGCTGCATGATATATTAAACCCATTTAAAAATCATAATTAAGCAGAATTGTGAATTCACAAATGCTACGATTTAATTAAATTATATTCGATGCAGTTCTAATACAGTATATGCGCTTTATTTACATGCGTGTAGGTTAAGTACATGCGTCACACAGCGGCTCCGTTCACAGTAGTACCACTGGAACTGTTATCATTTACATGTGTGGAGTGTCTCAAACTCCATCTCTGCATGTTGTTGTGAGTTTTGGTTCATTATAACGTTCATCTGGGAACGCAACATGCGCCATTTCATCAGATTTGTAAGGTAAATCATTTATAAATCTACGCAAACACAGGAGAATACATTGCGGTTTCAAAATAAAAGCTCAAACCCTCACTCTGAGTTTACACATTTTGATGTCCACATATTCTTTTAATTACAGTGGCTATAGCATTTTTTTCCTAAAGAAATGGCCAAATATTAAAGATTAAGTAGACATTTGAATGAAATGGTGCTTGGTCAATATGAAACAAGGATTAGATCACACAGTAATGTGTAAAAACAATCATCAGGCCGTTGGCGTCCTCTGCAGGCCTTTGTTGTAATGTGTAATGTACATTAGCTCTATTGTTTATAATACATTATGTATTTTAACAATTTTGTTCAATAAAACCATATGATTTCTTGCTTTTGATACTTTATTTGAACTAATT
This sequence comes from Sinocyclocheilus rhinocerous, assembly GCF_001515625.1. Taxonomy (NCBI): domain Eukaryota; kingdom Metazoa; phylum Chordata; class Actinopteri; order Cypriniformes; family Cyprinidae; genus Sinocyclocheilus; species Sinocyclocheilus rhinocerous. Next base: position 233,847 of record NW_015660490.1, on the reverse strand, counting down.
ATTACTGTCTCATTGCTATTATATATGTATTTTAAGAAATTTTAAAGGCTATTGTTCCCTTACATCTATTTTTTTTTATTATCACAAAAAAAAATTATAATTATAGGGCCCTATGAAATCAGTTTTATTTCCAAATTCAGTTTTTTTTCATTTTATTTTTCTATATTCTGTTTTAATAGTTAAATTATTTTATTAATCAAAAAGCCTGCCTAATTAATTGAGTTTTAGAGTGTCATCTTTACCAAATTCTGTTTTCCATTATTTTCTGGATTTCATTAAAATTTTAATAATCAAAAGCATCTCCAATTAATTGATTTTATTATATTTTTTTTTAAGATATTTTTTTTCAGAAATACTGCACATTTACATTTTTCTCTTAAATAAATTCTGGTAAATAACATTTCTGGTAAATACTCCTTTAAAAAGTGTTTTTTGATTATAATTTTACTATTAGTAGACTAGAGGACGTGGATATGTTGTCAATCGTACACTATAATACTGAACTTTGATTTCAGTAATTTGGACTATGAGACGACACTTGCTTCTTGTACTCTATGTTGCACTTTACTTTTGCTTTAAAAAAAGGATTTCATAGAAATTTGGATTTCATTTGGTTTAATAAAATATAGTTTAATAAAATATTCTTAAGTAAAATTGTTGATTTTTTTTGTGTGTGGGAAATTAATCATTTAGATTAATCGATAAATTACTCTGTAGATTAATCGAAAAAGTAAAATTGTTGATTTTTTTTGGCGGGAAATTAATTGTTTAGATTAATCGATAAATTAGTCGATAGATTAATCGAAATAAAAATAGTCGTTAGTGGTAGCCCTAATATTTATATCAATTCATATACAATTCAATCGCAATGACTCAATTAACAGTGACTTGCTGCCATCTATTGGCGGTTTTAATTTCACATTTAAAGTATATTTTCATTTTTTAAAATAATTTCAAATATCAGGATTCAACATTTCATGTTTAAAATATCAAAACATTATTTATGCATTTGTAACTGCAGGTTAAAGCATTCCATGTCTCTTTAAGCTGCATTAACATGTGTACATATCTAAATGCCACTTCATATGCAACTTCTGCAAAGATTAATTTTATTGATACTGATTTCATTTGTTTAGTAACAGCCTAAATGTATTATTATTATAATTGACTGATTAAATGTAAGAATTTGACTCAAAAGATGATGTACACTTTTAGAAAAAAATGGCTTTATAAAGGTAAAAATGCCCATAAAAGGTAAAAATCAATTTAAATTTATTGGAAAAGATTAATTTCTATCACTGCTGTGAACTGACCACACAGAATATGAATATCAAAAACTTCAGGAGTCAGCTGTCCACGGCCCAAATTGGCTGGTGAGTGAAAAAGTTAATTTCAATCCCTGGTTAGAAAGCATGAAGCTTGCGCTGTCAGAATGCCAGTCTGTCAGTCAAATCCAAATCAAGACTCAACCCATAGCAACGCATTATAACAACGTCTCCGAAGGCAGTTAAAAGTAAACGATAAATTACCGAGTGATTGTTACAAAAGTGAGCATCAAATACACTGAATACGGAAGCTCAAACGTGTATGAAGAGCTAGAACAGACCTCACTTTTTCTCACGCATCACACATGCACATTTGAGCGTCTTCTTTTCCTGCTATTGTGTGACAATTTTTTCCAAGTTAAACCAAACTTTTATTTTGATGGGTTGCCATGAGGACCTAAGTTTCTGTGTTTATGTGATATGACGATAGTTTTTCTCAAACAAAACAAAAAAATGCTCATGACGTGACTCTCAGAGCAGTTCTGGGGATGTTGTTCATGTGTTTATGTCCTCATTTAGTGATGCGACAGAAGCTAAAATCACCGCGCACGTCACACGTGCTTCAAACGCCTCAGCGCCATTCGTTCACACAGAGACACACAGAACATGCAGGATTCATATTTACAGGATTAGTCTTTTTCTGGTTTAATAACCACAGACACTAGTTCATTTCACAATTTAAGTGTACTGACCTACTTTGATTTATTCATCCAAAATTTTACAAATTTAGTGACATTCCACGTTATACAGTAAATTCCATTTTTATGACTGGATTCCATGATTCTTTCAGCATTTTCTACATCGTGGAAATCATAGGGCCCTACATTGATTTGCTACGATTTTTAAAAAATGTGTTTACACCTGTTTGCTATGTTTCATTCGATTTTGCTTGAAGCCTTAAGTTGACTTTCATCTCGTTTTTCTGAATAAGGACACATGATACAAAAATGTGATTTGATTTATGTTATACTGATTTATTTTATATTTATACTGACTTATTTTATTTGATTACGTGTTTGGTGTTCAAGTATCTGGCTATAAGATGGCCATCCCAAGTTCAAATCATGTGGAGAAGCAATCAAGAGAACCCAAAATCAACTGAAGCCGTTTCAAGCACTCTCTTATGCCAACGGCCTGATGCAGCCTGTGCCCACATGGTAAATAATCTCACCCACTGTCTGGAAAACACACCTGCGCAGTTCTTATGTAAACACTTAACACGCTAGCAGCTGCACGGTTTCAATATCAGCTAGTCAGTGGGTTGCCTGGATGACTAGTCGACTGTTCGTTTTCAAGGAAGCCTTGTATATTTCAGCTGGTTTAGGGTTCACCTGACTCTGAGAAGATGCTGTTTACAATGACACATTCTTGTGTTCAAAAGCAGCTACCCAGTACATTTATTAAGATTCTTCAAGTTTAAATTTCATGGATCAGTTCAGTGCTTCATCAGGTTTCATCAGCTGCTGTTAACGGTGACATTTCCTCACCTTGTCAAAGACTCTGAAAGCTTCTCGGATTTCCTCTTCACTGTCCGTGTCCTTCATTTTCCTTGCCATCATGGTTAGGAACTCTGGGAAGTCTATAGTTCCGTTGCCTGTGGACAGACAGTACCATGTTGTTGCCATTTACCACAAGATTAAATGGAAATGAAAAAAACTTCCACCAGTGCATCTGCATGAGGCTGTAGACTTTTAGTCTAAAATAAATTTAGACGACAATTTATTTCAAAGCTTTGCTGCCATGAACTTTGCCAACTTTTGCAAGCTCATGTCGAGATCTTCCAGAGAAGTGCTCGTTCTAGAAGCCTGCTAACTTCTAAACAAAACCTTGTTAACTGGTGGACTGATATAAACATCCAACAAATCAGAATGGATTTTCTGACAGCTCATCATTTTGATGTGTAATATGTATCAGGTGGTCCATGAACGGTCTGAGGGCTCTCTATGGGCATGCAGACTGAGGGTGAAACCAACCATCTGAGCACTTTGGACTTACAGGGTGATTCTAGCCAGCGTTAATCTGCCCTCCTGAGAAAGACACTTAACACCAGCTTGATCTAGGACAGCAGTGTCCAATCCTGCTCCTGGAGGGCCAATGTCCTGCAGAGTTTAGCTCCAGGAAGTTTCTAGTAATCCTGAAAACCCTCATTAGCTGGAGCAGGTGTGTTTAATTAAGATTGGAGCTAAACTCTGCAGTATAGTGGACCTCCTTGAGAAGAACTGGACATCCCTGATCTAGAGGGTGCTGTACTGTACTTCGCTGCTACATAAGAAGCCACATAACTTTACCTGACTAAACTAAAGCACTTATTGTATCAAACAGAATGGACAGTAGGACTGTGGAAAGTTATGAGTTTATAGTCTTACCATCAGCGTCTACCTCGTTGATCATGTCCTGCAGCTCGGCCTCAGTGGGGTTCTGACCCAATGAGCGCATCACTGTGCCCAATTCTTTGGTGGTAATGGTGCCATCGCCATCTTTGTCGAAAAGGGAAAACGCCTCCTTGAACTCTGTTTTGAATTACAATCATGTAAGTACAGTACATGTATTTTTTTGAAGTCCAAGCAACTTTTGAAACAGAGGGCACAGTACTACTTTTGCAGTAAATAGCTTTCAGTATAGAATATTACTCGCAGTACATAAACTTTTCAGTTTTTATTAGGGATGTAACGATACACCCCGAGCCGGTTGAAAATTGATGAAAATATGTCATGATTCAAGTCGGTTGAGATGTTAAATGAATTGTGATACAATTGGGGGAGAAGGTTTATATGAATGTATCTCTAGAGGGGGAACTGTCTTCAGAAAAGTTCAAATGGTATTTTCTTTTCATCTTGCCTCTATATAATGCATATTAAAGTAGTATTTATAAGCACATCGCTGCTTTGTTTACAGCAGTAACCAAGGAAACGCTGTACTGTTCCGTAAGCGCCACCTTCTGTCAGAGAGTGAACTGGAGTTCTCATGCAGCCCATCTGCTATTTTTGTTTCATTCAGATATGTTTTATGTAGTATACAGGTGCATCTCAATAAATTAGAATGTCATGGAAAAGTTCATTTATTTCAGTAATTCAACTCAAATTGTGAAACTCATGTATTAAATAAATTCAATGCACACAGACTGAAGTAGTTTAAGTCTTTGGTTCTTTTAATTGTGATGATTTTGGCTCACATTTAACAAAAACCCACCAAATGCAAAGAGCACAGGCAAAGCCTTTGTTTATATGAAGAGATTTCTTTTATTTGTATTATTTATTTGATTTGGGATTTGTCTTAAAATTTCAGTCTAGTTTTTTTGTTTGACATTTCAATTTCACAAAGAAATGTACAGCATTTTGTCTGAGAAATAATAAAAGGACACCTGTTCATTTATAATTTGTCCTTAATCTCATTGTAAAAAAATAATAAATAAAAAAATCGGGAGAAAATCATTTTGTGAAATCAATATTGTGAATTGTATCGCATTGTGAGTTAAGTGAATCATTACATCCCTAGTTTATATAAAAAAAATACTATGTGAAAATATGGCAGTGGAATCAAATGAGTCAAAAAACTGCAGTTAACATTACTTCCTCTATGACTAATTAACTGGAAATAATAAGTCTAGATTAGTGCATTGCATTGTGGGACACAGAAATCCATGTACTAACCCTAAAGCTCAAAGTATACTTTTTTTATTCATACTCTAGCGTACACGTACAGTCAAACTAGGGCTGCACGATATTGGAAAAAACTCATATTGCGTACAGAAATTGAATAATCAAATGTAAAATAACAGCACAGTCTTCACTGTATAACTTAAATCTAATAAATCTGTGTTAAAGCTACAAAAGTGATTTTTCTTTGTGTTTTGTTGTTTGATTAACATTCATAACACAGAAAGCCTCAGGAATATTAAACTGCTGTAAACCAATATATACTGTTACACATCCATTTTCTTTCTCAAATGTTTCCCTTCACCTAAGCCATAAGCAACTGCGTTTACAAGGATACTTGCAGAGCACAGTATTTCAGGCACAAATAGATGCAGAAGTGAACAGAAATCAGTGTTCACATGCATCTGCGTTGAACAAAATTCAATGAACCCATTATAATCAGTGATGCTGTCTACACTTGATGCGCCGTGGCACGACAAATCCCCGACAGTAAACTGATGCCGCGTTCTCTTTATGACGTACTGACACAAAGTTCAAATGATGGGTAACGCTTCATCAACGCTTTGTCGCGTCCAGTGTAGACAGACTTTGGGGCCGTTCACATGTCACGCCTAAAAACGCGTGGAAAACGCCAGCCGCGCCGCTTTTTCCTACTTTCCGAAGCGCTCGGGAGCTTGCACTTTCTTGGCGTCTGCCGTTGCTAAGCAACCGTGACCTGCGCTCTCCACGACGACCCGGAAGTTTCAACAAAGGATAAATGGATTTCCAGCACTGAAAATCACGTGCAGTAGCTCTGCTACTAAATGTATTTAAAATGGGTATCTCTGTACAGCTGTCGGGTCCGGTGTAGACACCGTGTCTGTGTGTAAGCAAAGAAAACAATCAGTATAAATAACGATAAGTAGCCTATACTAAACATCGCACATCCTGCGATTTGACTATCACGGATGCACACATCGCGATATCGATGCTGAAACGATATATCGTGCAGCCCTAAGTCAAACACATAGCCTTTCAAAGTATACTCTATTTGACACAGGCAGTCGACACGTGCAATCTAGACATTTTCATCTTTGTCCTGTGTCTGCGCTATTTTTCTCCAGAGGTTATGACCCTGTGTGCACCCTCACGTATGCATATGCTTAACCTTCTTGCACATTTTGGCAAGTTGGTCATCTAGGCACTCAGTGTATAAAGAAAATTTGCATACTACAAAAAGTGAAAATAGCACAGTAGTGTGCCAATCAGAACATAGCTGCTCTCTTGTTTAGTAGACTTGCTGCGATAGACTGTGTTTTCGGTTATACCGGTGTTAAGCCGCAACACCGGTTACGTCACCGCCCCCCACCGTCATTTAGATTTTTTTTATAGTAACAAAAATCATTTAGCCTAGTACAGTTAGAGGACAGACACTTTTAAAAACTAACCGCTCAATGCAGCGTGCCGAACCGTGCGCGAACGACAGTGCACTACGGAGCAGGAGTCAGATTTTATTTATCACGTGAGGAGAGTGAGCCTATATGGTGTATTTTTATTTGTTTTGTTAATAAAAGTTCTGAGTTTGACGTTGTTGTTGCTTGAATTGAATCAACGCCGAATTGCCGCTAATTTGAAAGTGAAAGTAAAACGCGCACGGCGCTTTTTCAAGCTATTTGAAAGCCAAGAAATCCGAGGAACAGAGGGAAAACTCAAACGAACAATTGCTTTGACGCCGAATTGCGGCAATTCAATTGCCACTAATTTGAAAGTGAAAGTAAAATGTGCATGGCACTTTTACAAGCCATTTGAAAGTGAAGAAAAGAGGGAAACTCAAACGAACTAACACCACACCCCACCCCACCCCAACGGTGATACCGGTATTACCGGTGTTGTCACACATCGATTAACCGGTAGGAAAATTTCCTCACCGTCACAACCCTATTGTTTAGCACTTATCCTCATCCAAAAAGCTACAGCTTTAAAGCAGAAAATTACATACCACCCCCCACCATCTTATATAGATTAAGGGAAAAATCAAAAGAAGAAATAGAATGTCAGTTTATATCTTTTTAAAATCTGCTTTGTCTTTTTTTAAATAATTTTAAGTCATATTGTGGCATTGTAGTGTGCTAAGACCGATGTTACTTCACAGTGAATCTCAAGAAATATCAGGGGCAGTGAATTAATCTGTCAGCCCATCCTTAATGAAGTTAAGGAAATAAGAACATAACATGTTCTTGAGGTTGCAATATGGTGTGTGTGTGTGTACTGATGGTGTTATGTGTGACAGTTTTAGTGGCATTAGTGACCATTCTGAAGCTGACCATCAGAGTTCACTCACCAGCGATCTGTTCCTCAGTCAGCTGATCTGCCTGCATTGGAAAAAAAAAGAGGGAGAGAAAGAGGAAGTCAATCAGCTCAGTGCCACATCACTATCAGACAAGCTCCAGTTTTGCAGTGTTCGCACACACACACCTCTGACTAAATGAGTATAATGAAGGACATGCATAAAAATACCCCTTTAAAAATTATCCACCGCAGTTATAATTAGACAGTGCCACTTAGGGGGTCATGAATGCGACACACTTAAAATGATTGCGCTTCTCTCTGACACGGAGTTCATTATTCAATTATTAAAGAGGAGAGGATTCATCTGTACACGTGATTCACTCGGCGTGATTCAGCTGTGTCTTTTCTGCAAGGAGGCAGCAGAACATGCTCCCTCGTATTCAAAGGCAGGTGATTCATAAAGCTTGGAGCTTAAAATGGACAGGGTGTAAAATTATATATAATGAAACAGCGGAAACGGCTCTGACTCATCCACATACGAGGTAATGACATAGGCTTTAATACATTTGGCTCGCCATTTGTGAGATGAGAAAATGACTGATATAAATGTCAATAAAAATCTCAATAACAGGAGGACACAGCAAAACACAAGATACACACCTGGGCATAATCAAATTTTGTACTGTAAAAGTGCAACAGGAAACTGTGCTGCCTAAATTACAGCATGGGTTAATGACATTTTTTATTAATTATAATTAAATAATAATTTATCATTAATCATAATTAATAAAAAAAAAAAGCAAAAAAAATGCAACTTATACAATTACTTGAACACACTTTTCTATGATGAGCGTATTTTAATTTCTATATTAAAAAATCATTGTGATATTTTAGGGAGGAAGAACGTAAAAAACAAATTCAATTACATTATCAGGACAGCTGTATCACCAAAAAAAAAGCCTTTTTAAAAAAATTTAAATTTTGCAAAGAAAAAAATTAAGTAGAAATGACCTTTTATTATCATTCCTTAAAGGACTGCAATTCATGTTATAATGTTAGAATTAAATAACAATACAAAATAATGCATATGCACTTATCTGTACATAGTAAATGCAGTTATTTTTAAGCGGTTGTTGACATCCAATCTAAAACGTGATTTAGCCAAAAAAAACAACAACAAAAAACCAACAATAACGTTACCACTCTAATATGTCTTGCAATATCCGTGCGTGCAAAGGTTCTGCGCGATCCTCTTATTCAATATTCTCTGGGTCTGAATCCGGCTCAAATTGATATAGCAATATTGACACCATCCTTAGCTAAACCGGAGCAGACGGAACTTGCTGCTTTGGCAAGGGGCGGGGCAGTACTGAAACACCGTCTAAGCTGTTCGCCAATCACAACGCACTGGGACAGCTAACCAATCACATCACATTTCGTTTTTCTGAAGGCGGGCCTTCATCAAACCCGGAACTAATCGAGCCTTTGTGCCAGGATGGGGAGAAAGGTATTGTAATAATGTAAATTATGTAAAAAATAATGCGTTTTTCGAACCACCAAGCATGAGAGCATGTTCTAGTACACCCCCAAAATAAATTCAAGACATTGTAAAAGAGCATAACAGGACCCCTTTAATGAAAGTTTTTAATCAATACAGCTCAACAGCTCCTATTAGCCGATTTATCTTGCAGCCGATTTATCGCGGCTGCAAGACGTTATTGATACTCTGGCACAAAGTATCGATATTTATTTAAAAACATACTAAAGATATAAATTCATACCTACACTTTGGCTTACCGGAGCAGCAGTACCCCCAGGCAGGGTTGCCAGGTTTTCACAACAAACTAGCCCAATCGAGTTTCGGTGGGGGGGTCATTCGGTAAAATACATGTTTTTTGGCATTGTTCCCCTGGTAAAATTCGCATTCCAGGGGCTAAATATCACATTATTGGGGTCGCTTCAACCCGCGGACATGAAAAACAACCCGCAGCAACAGTGTTAAAGTAACGTAGACCAATTCCACAGGAAAACTGCGGACTTGACAACACTGCCCCCAGACTTCTTGTGGTGGCACTTCCCAGATTGCGGATGGTCAGATGAACGGAAATTGTATTTCACAGCAAAGAAGAAATATGAGCGTAATGGCAGACTAACAACAAATCAGAGATGCACCGGCGTCTTATAAATCAAAAGTTTGGCCGCACTTTGGATTTCGTAGTGACGATACAAAAAAGCTCACTAATGACTATGTAATCTGCAAGAACAGTCTTGGAAAAAATAAAATACAATGGCAACACAACCAACATGCATTCCCCTCCTCGTGCACTATCATCCCGATTTGTGTGAGTAATGTATGCATTTCACAAAAAAAAATTTTCAGCAATAAATTGCTAGTTTGAGGGGGTTTTGTTAAATGTAATTTGCAATAATTTGCTATAACTGATAAGTTAGTTGTGACCTTTCTTTACTATACATTTAGTCACAAACTGTTCTCTCTAGCAAATAAGCATTTTTCAAGCTTATGGCTGTTTGACAGCTGTGTATGCACTTCTGCACTTAATGTACATTGTTGCTATTCTATAAAATATATGCACTGTTAATAAATTACATACATCATATGACTTTTTGATGCATTTTTTTCTTAATATACAGATACTGATATATCGTGGATGATTTTCTTGCAATATATTGTCTGTAACAGAATCGCTGGTGTTGTGATATATCATTATCGTGGGCAAAATAACGTGACTGTATATCGACAGACTCCCAAAAAAATTTATCATACTTATGAATTCATATTTAATGATATTTACAAAAATAAATAAACACACTGCCCTTCAAAGGTTTGGGGTAAAGGATTTTGCTAAAAAAAAAAAGTTAACAAGGCTTCAGTTATGCAAAAATACAGTACAAATAATAGTATTGTAAAATTATTACAACTTAAAATAACCATTTTCTATTTGAATATTTTTTTCAAATGCAATTTACTCCTGTGATGCAAAACTGAGCTTTCAGCAGCCATTATTTGAGTCTTCAGTGTCACATGATCCTTCTCATTTAATATGCTGATTTGCTGCTCAAGAACATTTTTTTTATCATCAATTGAAAACAGTTGCGCTGCTTTATATTTTTTGTCAAACGTGCCACATTTTTCCCCAGGATTCTCTGATGAGTACAATGTTTAAAAGTACAGCATTTATTTGTTCATTATATCTCTTAACTGAAACCCCAAACTTTTGAACGATGCAGTAACTTATATATTTTTTTTAAAAAATGGTTTTGCTTACACCACACACTACATTTTAAAGTCATTACATTGATAATGGTATAAAAGTTTTGCCCAAACCAAATGAATCCAAAATGAGCACAAAGAGAACTAGTTGAATACAGTTTTCTTGATCATATGACTTTTCATATGCATATATTTGACCTTTGCTCAACTCTGTCTCAAAAGTGAAGCATAATCAAACTTTGGTCTAGCGCAAAGCAATGGCGGCCCTCCATTCAGACTGTATCAAGACATCAGGTGCACACATGCCCTCCAGGATCAGCTGCACACGGATGGTTAAATGCCTGGTTTGGATGCAGATGGGCTGCCGTCTCGTTGCTTCCGGCTAACATATTCTGCGCGCTGCTTCTCAGGCCCCTTACCGCATTTCAATGACTGCAGCAATTACTGTGGATTAAGTGGAGCATGAGAGGACAAATGTTTGTCATGCAACAAGAGTCCTCTCCGAGTAGCATTCCAATTTGATGAGCGAGAGTGCGTCTGCATTGCAGATCCAGTGTCAGCGTGTTGCTGCACCAGCTATGATTTGGTTCAATGCAGAGGGAAATGGGGGAGGGGGACAACCGGGATCCGTCACTGCAGTTCAGCCTGCTGCAATATGCAACCTCACTGTCCACTCCATTCATAATTATGCCTTATACAGCTATATGATCATCTTGGGGCTGCGAGATGCTGAATCGCATTTTTTTAACAACCGCTGCGCAACAGCTATCCTACATGTTAGTTAACTTTGGCCCATGCAAATGCAAAAAAGAGAGACAGTCTCATATCCGCAGGACGTTTGCAAACTTTTGTGCACGTTTGTGAACGTGCATGCAAAGCAAATATATGGAGCAATGTAAGCGACAGATTCTTCCTGAAATCAGGAACTTGAGCGCATATGCTTTGCTGATAGTTATTTTTACACCGCCACGCCCACACGTATCCTTCTGTTAAAGGCAATGAGCTCAGCCCATGTAAAATTAGCAGCCAGTCACTGTTCACACACACACACACACACACACACACACAGAGATGAGCAGAATATAGTAATAGTAATATGCATCTAAGAGACACTCAACAGCTGTCAATGCCGTGGATTTACACCACGCATGCTCTGCACTGCATTACAAATATGCATTTGCAACTACTAGACTCTAAAGTGGCAAAAAAGCTAGTTTACATGAAAGAATATTCAAGAAACAGTACAGAAACTGGTGCGCAGGTGATTGACAGACTTCAGCTGGCGCGAGAGCGCGCTAAACTGCAACGTTATTCGTTTATCCCTTTCTAAAATCTCTTTAAGATGAATTCATAGAGAATGGTATTTGCTTCTCCTATAATATACACAACACGTGTTGATGTGCATCTGTTGGATAGCGCTAACTGGCTAATTAGCGGTTTGTATAAATAAAATATAGATGTGTTGCCATGCATTTTCACTTTTACTAAACCTAAAATACCCTTTGTACGTTTGACATCATAAAACGGTAAAAACAAAGCGTATATAATTGGTACAACCGTTATTAGCTGTCAAACTGTCTGACAGGATGCTAAAGTGGCTAAACCGTTAACGTTAGCTAAAAAAAGAAAACCCGACATAAACGTCAGGCTGTACTTACCATTCTTAAACAAAGGCCGTCCGATAAATACGTGTAAAATCAGCAGCAGAAAGCTGTTTGTGTTTTAAACGTTGACGTATAAACGCAGGATCTGCTCCTCTGTGTGTGGATGTGAGTGAGTGAGTGAGTGAACCGCAGATTGAGGTGTAGTAAAGCGCTCTGGCCTCATTTACACTGTATCCCTCCGCGCCAGCTTCATCTCATTACCGCACACAGATAAATTCATACTGTGGTTTATCTTCTATGCTTTGGTGGATTATAAACAGGGATGGGCAGTATTTCAGATACATGTATTTAAAATACGTGTTTGAAATACAAAATATTATTTTGTATTTTAAAGCCTTTGGAAAAAATCTAATGTAATCTGTATTTAAATACATTTAAGATTAGTATTTTTGTATTTTCAAAATACATTAAATACTTTGTGCCAGTCAACCGCTTTATCAGGGTGCTGATTTTGTGCATCAACTAGTTCAGTCACGCCCCCTCCCGGCCTTCCCCCAACCCCAACATTCATGCATGTGAGCTGCAGCTGTACAACTCCATTCAGCATTGGGAGATCGACTTTTCTGGAATAAGATAAGGTGAGGGTGTCATGGTCAATTGTACTTGTTGATTAAAGTTAAAATAGTGCATCATTCAGATTTGCCTTCAGTTAACATGAAAGAATAAAAGAGCACCAACAAGGGGAAAAAATTGCGTTAGCCAATCAGTTTTGAGAGTTAATCGTTGTTGTTTTTTTATCAACTAGCTTGTCAAATGAGTTTAAAGCATTACTACATGACAACAATACATATTGTGGTGATATAAAGTGTGAATAGTTCAGTCAAGTTTGAATTGATTGAACTTTTTCTAAATCGTTTATATAAAGGCCTATCGGGGTAAGCAAATGTATCTGTGCAGCTTTTAGTGGGAAAACGTTGGAGTGGAAAAAGAAGCATGGACGAATTGTTCAGTAAAAGAGTGTGATGTGCTTGGTGCAATTGCACTTATTATAAGTGCAATATGCTGCGAAAGGAGATTCATATTTACACTCGCACGTTGACAGGCAGTTTTTTGTGCGCGCGCTCCGAGATTGAAGTGGAACGCAGACAAGAAGGTCTATATTCTATACACACTCAAATATGCATATCATGTTTCAGAAATAAAGAATTATTTTAGTGTAAAAACGTGTTTTTTATAAATAGCCTAACTACAGCCAATAGATAAACTGTTATTACTGTTTCAGCCAATCACGGAATGTTGGGGGATGGGTGCGTTTAGGTGAGTTTATGCTAGTGAAATATAAACTAATATCTACACGGCACGCATTAGGCGAGCATGTCGAAACAGATATCTTTGATTAAATATTTAAAAAAACAAAACAAGAATAGAGTCTGAAACTACAGTCATGGCCAAAAGTTTTGGCAGTGACATGAATTTTGTGTTTTGCAAAGTTTGCAGCTTAAGCTGTTGGTGTTCATTCACATTGTTTCTAGATTGTGTAGAGTGATCAGATGCATTTTAAATGATTGCTAAAAGCTTCATTGGCCAAAAAAAGGAACTTTTCACAAAAAAAACAACAAATTTCACTGTTTTTTGATCCCGACACAAAAATTACCAGCTAACATTAATTAACTAATCATATCAGCAGCACATGTGAAAGTGTGATTGCTATAAAAGGAGGGAAGAAGCGCTTCCAATCATTGTGTTCTTCTTAGCAATGGATACCTCCAAAGAAACACATGCAGCCATCATCGCTTTGCATTAAAATGGCCTTACACGCAAGGAAATTGCTACAAAGAATATTGCACCTAAAAGAAGAATTTACCGGGAATTGCAGAGGTTATGAAGAACAAGGGTCAACACTGTAAATATTGACTCATTATATATATTATTTTGCCAATAAAAGCCTTTAAAACTTATGATATGCTTATCATTGTTTTTCATTATACCATAGAAACATGTGGAAAAATAATCTACAAATACTGAAGCAGCAAACTTTGCAAAACAAAATTTATGTCACTGCCAAAACTTTTTGCCATGACTGTACACTCGATGCTGACAATACAGACACGTCGTCAACTGATGACATGCAGCCAACAACGCCATCTCTCCCCTCCACCAGCACCTCCTCTCAACCTGGGTCCATCCTCCAGAGAAGCATCCCACCGGCTGATTTATCCGCACTTAATGAACCACCTGCTCAGCCCCATTTACGCGAGTTTCCACGCACAACAAAAAACGGCAAGTCCAGAAATTTTGCTGCCAAGTGGTACACAAAGTTCCTGTTTCTAGACTATAGCATAAAAAACAATGCTGTGTACTGCAAGATGTGTCGTCATTTTAGGGACACAATGTTTGAGGGAGTGTTTGTTTAAAGATGGATACCGAGATTGGAAACACATCACACAGGCCTGTGAGCGGCACCAAGGGAGTAAGCAACATCTGATCGCTTTCGAAAAATATAACGGCTCTAGAGCCTGTCAGACATCTGGCCGTGGCAAAGTAGTCAACCAGATGAATCACGATGCGATGAATCTGTCATTCGTACAAAGAAATCTGGAACATTTAAAGGTAATTCTGGACATTGTGTTGTTTTGCGCCAAACAGGGAATACCACTTCGTGGCCACAGAGAGAGTGACAATGCCTTGAACCAAGGCAACTTTATAGAACTGTTCAAGTTAATTTCCAATTATGATCGACAGATAAGGGCACGGCTTGAGGAGATGCCTAAAAACGCCACTTTAATAAGCTCTAATACGCAGAACGATTTGCTGGAGGTGGCTGCTTCTTTACTACTGCGAAATATAAAAGCAGAATTTAATGAAACGCCGGGCACTTACTTTGCTCTGATCGCTGACGAGTACAAAGACGAGTCAAAACAAAAACTGATCGCAGTGTGTATCCGTTATTTTCACCGAGGAACGCTAAAGGAAAGAGCCGCTGGTTTTGTGGCCACTGTAGACATGACTGCAGCTGGCATCTCAAAAAAAGATTCTGGAAGTGATTGAACCACTACAGCTGGACCATTCTCTTTGTGTATGCTTCAGCTTCGATGGGGCCTCCGTTATGTCTGGACATAAGGGAGGAGTGCATGTTCTTTTGAAGCAGACCTTTCCCCGTGCAGTTTACGTGCACTGTAATTCTCATTGCTTAAATCTGGTTCTGGCAGCAGCATCAAAACTTTCCATTCACGTCAGCACATTTTTTGATACGCTGAATTCTTTACATACATTCATGACGAGAAGCACCCGACACGCTAGATTTATGGAAATACAGAAACAACTTCATCCAAGTTGCCAGTGTTTTGAGCTTGAGCGATCCATTGACACTCGATGGAGCTCGAAATCAGGGTCTGTAAGCAAGGTGCTTATTTTATTTGATTGTATTTTAGAATTACTTGCCGAATGTACTGGAAATAGCCACAGCCAGACAAAAATCGAGGCACAGGGTCTTCTACAACAGATCCAAATGAAGCGATTTCTTTTTTTTTTTTAGTCACATTTGTAGAACTTTTTGAGTGCACTGACTTCGACACAAAAGGACTGCAAAGCCCGACTCTGTGTGTTTTGGACTGTATCCACCTTGTTGATGTGTTAAAAGATGCATTTTCTGTCTTAAGAGACAATTCTTAAGAGAATAGTTCTGAAACTCACAGATGAGTTAATGACTAAACATGAAATTACAAACTTCAATGTAACCACCTCCAGACAAAGAAAGCTGCCTGCTAGGCTCAGTGACTCAGTGGATGTGTCAAATCTTAGAAGAAATACTAATGTGAGGAATTATGATGACCTACGGCGCTTATGGAATGAGATAAGGAGCTCCGAGCTAAGGAGCCGTTTTCGTGAGGATCAGTATGGAATAATGAAAGCAGCCGCGGCCTGTCAACCACAGTCTGGGACATTTGCTGACAAAGACTTGCTTGAATCACCAAGTCGACATTATGGCATAAAGATCAAGGATGCTGAGCTTGTAACCTATTGTGCGTTATGGAAGAAAGAAACACACAATGCAGGTCACCATCAACGAATGTATTAGTGTTAAAGGAAGGTGCAACAAAACGATAGGAAGTACAATGTGTTTTCCCCAGCATATACACACGAGTGCAGGGGCAGAGAAAAACCCCGAATCAGAGTCTTAAAGGGACAAACACCCAGACCATTACAAGCTGAGTGTCTTTACAGATCAGATTCATAGGAAAGCTGAGGGAGGACAAACATTCCCGTCACTAATGGAAGTAATAGACAGTTGCCCTTCCGATATATTTCCAAACATGAATAAACTTCAGAGAGTAATCATCACCCTCCCCATGACTTCATGTAGTGCAGAGCAGCTATCCTCCACTAATGGCAAGATCAAAAGAAACATCTATTCGTTCAGGCAACTGCTCGCTTAAAGCACCTCGCCATACTTTCTTATGAGATTCATGGATTATGATGAAATTATTGCGATTTACAACGCAAAGCCAAGACGTCTATTTCTTGTTCTTTAAGATGACTTGTTTGGGCTCCAAAAACTGCACTGTAAAAAACCTGCTGTAAAAATACAGGGAATTTTCTACAGTAATGTACCATTCTATGTAAATACAGTTAAATACTGTAAATGATGATAACAAAATGTTAACAGCAAGCTACGGTTCAGTCTTACGGTATAATACAGTATTTTTTAGTCAGACGTGTGACGTTGTTGCTTGAGCCCGCTCATAACGCATCTGAGCAAAACCATGGCACATCAACTCCAATCTACGGTCAAGAGGTGTGCACTCATGCAGGTTTAAATTTACTGATCTACAATATTTTATTAACAAGAATAAGAAGCAGAATTAAAGAAGATTTTTGCCCCGCCTGTGAGCTGCCAGCATCGAAATATATGGCGCATTCACCGGCTTGTTTTTCTACTCGCCGACTTAGGTAAGTGCGATTTTTATAGCCTGTGATATTTACAGACTGTTATATCTTTTTATTGAATGAAGTTACCAATAACAATTAAATTTTTTTTTATTTTCATATCCAGTGAACGATAAACAAATTAGCAAACTAAGTTAGCTAGCTTGTTCATTCGAATTTAACTTTTGTTATTTTGCAATCTAATCAAATGTCTGTGGTATATGTGATCATCCATTTAATTGTATTTTTAATTTTATTTTTAGACTGGGCTTTATTTTACCATTTGTTGTGGGGTTTATTAAAATGTGCGCTAAAGTTATGTTAACAGTTATTATGCCGTAATAATTTTATTATTCTGTCAGAGAGAACCTTAAAGATTGTCTGTGTTGGTCTAGTAAGATTATTTTGGTGTTAGGGTGCGTATAGGCTGATAACCATATTTCATACTGTTTCTGAACATTAACTATAATTGTTGTCTCCATCAGTTGCTGGTCACAATTCCAAAAAATTGCACCCATCCATTAAAAAAAGAAGTCCACACAGCTCTGGGGGGTTAATAACGGCCTTCTGAAGCGAAGCGATGTGTTTGTGTATATTTACAACTTTATAAACTTAATCTCTAGCTTCCGCTAACTGTCGTACGCGCGTGGCGTCCAGCGGATCATGTAGCACGTAGGCGTAGCATAAGCTCGGGTGAGAATATGCTAGTCTTGCGAGAAAAAAAGTTTTGTTTACAGCAAAGGAAAACCAGTGTCCTCTTGGCTGATATCGAAATCCTCTGACATTTTTCTTTACAAATCCTCGTTTTGTACTACTAATTAGTGACCGGTGTTTTGTTTTGCTCTCTCCTCTGCTCTTCCACGTTCGTCACTGCGTTTGCCTACATCCTACTTCATCCGCTGGACGCCACTCTCTCGTGAATGCGTGTACTACAGTTAGCGGAAGCTAGAGATTAAGGTTTATAAAGTTGTAAATATGGATATATTTCTTACACAAATACATCGCTTCGCTTCAGAAGGCCTTTATTAACCCCCCCGGAGCCGTGTGGGCTTCTTTTAATAATGGATGGGTGCAATTTTTTTGGACTTCACATTTTGGGCTACCATCCACTCCCATTATAAAGCATGGATAAGCCTGGACATTATTTAATATAACTCCGATTGTATTCATCTGAAAGAAGAATGTCATATACACCTAGGATGGCTTGAGGGTGAGTAAATCATGGGGTAATTTTCATTTTTGGGTGAACTATCCCTTTAATTAAAAAATTATAATGTGCTGGGTCTGCATATTCATGCTTACATGTATGATGTGGCATGCAGCCTTCATAACTTATGCTAATAATCAATCTCTCTCTCAGCAATGTCTGACAGGAGCCAGATGTTAGTCTGCTGCTTGCCACAATATGCAGAATTTCCCCAATCACACATACATTATCTTCTTTTATTGTTCTGTTATTGTTGTCTACAAATATACATTATGATGATGTGGTCGATGTTGGTGTCATATATTGCATTATCATTTTATAAAATAGATTACTTCAAATTCAGCAAATTCTAATTTGCATGCCATCATTGTATGTTTGTCAACCATAAACTGCTACTAATACACTAAGTTACATTACTTAACAGAAGAACTGCTTATTCAAGTTATTAAAATGAATTACTGAACACTGATGTCTTGTTACAGTGTTCATGCCTCAGCACTATATCTCAACTTGTCTTCCTTGCTTTAGGCATTTATAAGCTATAGCTATAATATACAAGCTATAGCTGCTTATTTTATTTATAAATGAATTTTGTTGTATTCATGAAACTGTTGGCCATCAATAAATAACATTTAATTACTTAATTGTCAAATTATTTTTATACCATATTGTCAAATTATTTAATTTGAGAGTAGGCATTGAGGTCCACCCTATTTCACCAAAGTCCACTCACTTTAAAATTTATGGCCTCGCCACTGGGACACAGCAAGCGGTGGAATCCACGCAGCTGCCGCTTTCTCTCGTAGTGGAAGCGGTTTGTGCAGTTGAAGCCTAGTTTACACTTTCGCCTGCCTCTACACTGCAAACTGCTGACAAGCGCGCTCCTTCCTAAACAGACACAGCTTTTTTGACACTTGCTTGACACTTTTTACGCATGCTCGCCTTTGTATGATTCTGTGAAACGACAGGGTAGACTTGGAGTAAGGCTGATGATACACGGGGCAACATTTTGAGCAATGTTGCCATCAACGGGCAACCAGGTGAGACACAGGGCCCACGACTGGTCTAAAGTAACCATATAGAAATTTGTTACCCAATCTCAATTGGAAAGTGCCCAAGCAACATTGCTCAAAAAAAGTTGCCCTGTATATCATCAGCCTAATTGTTCTCCAAACCATCAGAAAGCATTGGTGAGAGGAAGCAGTTTGCAGAGTAGTTTGTCAAACAATCATTTTGTGATAAGTTTATGAATAAATGGATTTCTTCACATGTAAACTAATAAAGTTGTGGGTCATTTTGGAGGACACATATTACACTTGAGTACACTTCTTAAACCCACACAAAAGAATCGTGTAAATGTCAGCATACACAACGGGGACACAAGGGTAATTCAATATCACAGCAGATTTATTGAAGGCAGTGGCATGAAAAGACAAGACACCAGCGAGACAAGAAGTACCCAGGTAACAGATAGAGTAGAGTAGCTTAGCTTGATGCATTCACATGTCCTTTCCTCCAGGTGGGATCATTGGAGCAGAGGACCGTAGGAACACAGATGAACATGGAGTCAATCGCTGGAGAACTGGCGAATAAGTAAACATAGACTTGGGTAGGTGAGTAACACATAGCAACTGCGAGACCAGACAATAAGCTTGTGGAATGAGTGTTCTCTTATAGGGAGCTTGATTGGCCATGACAAGTGAGGAGGATTCACTGATGGATGTCAGGTGTGAGTAATTGACAAGGGAGTGCAGGAGAGTGGCAAGAGGGATGCTGGGAAATGCAGTGCAGAGGCGACTCAACTGGTGACAGTGACAGTAAAGCCCAGTAAACTTGAGATTATGACTTGTGACATTAGAACAAAACATACTGTATATGATAACATATGTATAACACTAAATTACAATACTGATACAAATACTGATGAATGGTACACCACAAAAAAATCTTCAGCTTTTGGTTGTATTGTTCATCAGAAAAAAACCTAATAGCAAATAGCGTTAAATGCTAATTAAATGAATTAAAATTGACATTTTAGATAAACTTTCTAATTTGAATAAACTTTATATACAACTAAGTAAACTTTACATGAAATAAGTATAAAAAGTTTTTTTTTTTGTAGTTTTGTATTTCTACAGGTCAGGGGAAGGGAAGGGATATGTAAAATGGAAACTGAAGTTTCTAAGCAGTTGCACACATCTAAATGTTTTTTTTTTTTTGCGTTCAGAATAGGTCCAGATAGATTTCAGCCTATAGGGATGCCTTCATTGGATGGCCAATTTCACATGTACACAAGAAATACTGTATTTGTAAATTTTTCCACACAGTATTTTGTATTTAAATACATTTTTCCACACAGTATTTTGTATTTATATTTAAATATATTTTTCCACACAGTGTTTCGTATTTTTATTTTAAAAACATTTTCATGTATTTATACCCATCTCTGAGGCGTGAATTGTAGGGAATCTAGCGAATTGTTGGTTCCGACCATTTGCTTTAGGACTGCAATCCGATCGTTATAGCGATGCTTTTAGCGAGGAGGAAAATTAGAATATTGCAGATTTCAACAGAACATCGTGTAAAACCCAGTAAACTTGAGATTATGACTTACGTACTGCATGAATATGATAACATATGTATAACACTAAATTGAACAATTTTTGATTTTATGATTATTGATTACAATCCTAATACAAACACTGACGAATGGTAGACCACAGCTTTTGGTTTTATTGTTAATCAAAAAAAAAAACTGAGCAAATAGTGTTAAATTCTATATAAATGAATTCTAATTATAAAATGTACATTTTAGATCAAGTTTCTAATTTGAATAAACTTTATATACAACAAAGTAAACTTTACATGAAACAAATATAAAAAGTTTTTTTTTTTTTTGTAGTTTTGTATTTCTACAGGTCAGGGGAAGGGAAGGGATATGTAAAATGGAAACTAAGCAGTTGCACACATCTAAATGTTTTTTTTTTTTGCGTTCAGAATAGGTCCAGATAGATTTCAGCCTATAGGGATGCCTTCATTGGATGGCCAATTTCACATGTACACAAGGAAAGGAAAATTTTAAATTGCATCATATGACCCCTTTAACACAAATTAACACAACTTTTATGAATTATAAACAGTCAACTGCAGTAAAAAACTAAACTATAAACAAACTACAAGTCGCACAACTTCAACGTCCCCAACATTAAACTTCTGACAACTCTTTCAGTCTTTATTTAAAAACATTTTCCCTGAAAGTCTGAGTTACAATAGTTTTTATAAGCACTTTTATAAAGACAATATGAAAGCGAACTAGTGAGTAGATGAGTTTACCTGTTTGTGACAACGATTAATATCTTTGACAACCTCTGTAGTTTTATTTATCTGGTTGCTATATCTGTGTAACAATCAAAACAGGAATATGACCAATTAAATTAGCCTATAAACTATTCGATATACAAAAACTCTAAATATGCCACTCCCATACTGAAATATACATTTTACAGTCCCTCATTGTTATGCATTACACACAATTTCAATCTGTATAGTTGTAACTTGTAGTCACTGTAGAGTAGTAAATCATAAACAAAAAAAACAGTCTGTTTTCATAAAATCATCTTACATTAATATTAAAGTCTTACCTTTTGGTGGGCGTGGTAATACAATTTTTTCTATAATTTGAAAATTAATATAGAGTTTACAAGATATTCCCAACAAGTTTTCAATCAGTGGAAATGTTTCCGTAGATTCCATAAAAATTTACTAGCAACAATTCTGGAGAGAGACCCACCAAGTCTGTTATTGCACAGGCACCCATCAGTGCCCCCTTCCTCACAAAAATCTCCTTACTTTGTCTCATCATCTACGGTTCATAATACAAATGCATAATTGATGCAATATGTCAAACCTTTAACCTGCAGGAAAACAGTAGCAACAGTTTAAAAGTAGCCCAATTCTACAGGCAAACAATGGACTTGGCAACCATGGTCAGCTGGGAAGCTTTAAGGTCTACTCTTTGACCACTAACAAAGCTTATAGAAGTGAGGGATGCTTTGCAGCCATGCATCAGTTTAAAAAATTGACAAAACAGTGGATCATGCACTGGGCACTGGTTGTAAGTTATTCATGAATTATGATGCCTTTGTAACATACACTTCTTCCACAATTATATGGGTTTTTAAAAAGTGTAAAACACTATCTTTATTGTTTTTTAACTTTTCACATCTATTGCTTCTTATCAGCAAACTTATTTCAAATCCAGTGCTATGGCATGATGATATCTGACACGTTTGTCGTCACCACATTGTGGTTCAGTGAATAAACGTCTCGGGTTACGCATGTAACCATGGTTCTCCAAGAGGGAACGAGACACTGCGCCCCCTAGGAATGCAGCCTGCATGACCGGTGTCTGAAGCACATGTGAAACAACGCCAATCACAGTGAAACAACGCCAGGTGGATCTATTGATTGGCCTATGACGTCATAGGCGGGGTGCCCAAAAGTATAAAAGGGCACCTGCTGAATACGTCATCCACTTACCTGTCTGAAGGAGACGTAAACAGGCAGGCCGAAGGCATGGCGAGGGAGCGCAGCATCTCATTCCCTCTCAGGGAACCATGGTTAAATGCGTAACCCAAGACATTACCCTTCTAGGGAACTCCACGCTGAGCCCCGTAGGGGGCACATTGGGGAACGAAATCCAACCATGCCATGCCGAAGTGCATGCCTGTCCACCTGGTGGGACAGCACCAAGGAAGCGACAGACATACACCAAGCCTTTCCTCAGAAAGGGCCATGCCACTGACGCCACAGGCCACTCACACAACTTGGCAGAAATGGGGGAACCCGAATGGATCAAGGGGAACATCCCACCCAGGTCAGGAACACAGCTATCCTCAGATAGTTATGCTATGTGAGCAACATTAGCCTGGATACACAAGACCACTGAAGAGGCTAACTAGAAAGCCTCTAGAGGAGCTCAAAGATCGCTACTTAAATCGCTACTATTTTAAAGAAATAGCTGCTGAGCTAGAACACAGCTATCCTTAGATAGCTATATCCTAAGGGTCTTATGAAGGCTTGTAGACAAGAATAACAATACACAGCTAGCCTAGATAGCCAGGCAAGACTTTCCTGCAGAGCTACCCAGACCACAGAGAGTGGGCTATCTGCTTACATTCCTAACAGGGGAGACAGCACTGTTTAGGCAGGGGCTCAAGGAGACCGCTACTTAAAAACCCCAAGAAGGGGAGCAATCACAGAGCTAGCACATAGAAATCCTCAGATAGCTATGTACTCAGGAAGGCACAAGACCACTGAAGAGGCTAACTAGAAAGCCTCTAGAGGAGCTCAAAGATCGCTACTTAAATCGCTACTATTTTAAAGAAATAGCTGCTGAGCTAGAACACAGCTATCCTTAGATAGCTATATCCTAAGGGTCTTATGAAGGCTTGTAGACAAGAATAACAATACACAGCTAGCCTAGATAGCCAGGCAAGACTTTCCTGCAGAGCTACCCAGACCACAGAGAGTGGGCTATCTGCTTACATCCCTAACAGGGGAGACAGCACTGTTTAGGCAGGGGCTCAAGGAGACCGCTACTTAAAACCCCAAGAAGGAGAGCAATCACAGAGCTAGCACATAGAAATCCTCAGATAGCTATGTACTCAGGAAGGGGCTACCAGAAGGGGGACCGACTGAACTACTCAGACCACAAAGAGTGGGCTATCTGCTTAAATCCAAGAGGGGAGACAGCACTGTCTAGGTAAGGGCTTAAGAGACCGCTACTTAAACTCTAAGCAGGGGCCGAGCTAGCAGACAGCTATCCTCAGATAGCTAGGCTCTAGGAAAGGGGACCACTGCAATTACCACCAGCAGTGGTTGTCTAATTAAACCCAAAAGGGAAGACAGCACTGCTACCAAACAGCTATCCTCAGATAGCTATGATAGCGAACCATTGTGTTATTGACCAGAAGCATCAGAACATCATTAGTCTGGAATCAGAGCCTGATGTAAGCAGTATTGTTGTCACCAACCACATCAATCTCTTCATCATCATTCTGACTAGAAGAGCCCAGCAGTGTGCTATCAGGATCAGATGACTCTAATGAAAGAGTGTCTGGATCCCGTAGCACGCTAGAGTTCGCGGCAGAAGTTTTTGAAAGATCCACCTTACTCGAACTTCTCCGCGAGCTCAACCTGCGATCCCCACGAACTGAGTTTCCGCCGTGCCTCGGCTGCAGCGGGACCTGACCGGCGAGGCACAGACGCTTGCCCCTTTTCCCCTGAAAAAAGAGACAAACGTGATCAGCGCTTTCGCATAGAAAATGATACACAATGCACTCATTCAGAGCCCTCAAGCACCGAATGCACATGCTCCTCCCCCCAGGCACATAACGCACAAGTCATGCGTGTTCTCAGGTGTCAAATGCCTAGGGCACGGAGGCACGCACTTCTTGAAACACTCACCTGGGTTGACAAACATAGTAACACACTGCTCGCAACAGACGGCTCCTAAAGACAGCAAAGAGGATTACGTATTCAGCAGATGCCCTTTTATACTTCCAGGCACCGTCATAGGCCAGGTGGACCAATAGATTGGCGTTGTTGACACCGGTCATGCAGGCTGCATTCCCCAATGTGCATAGCATGGAGTTCCCTGGAAGGGGAACCTAAAGTTATGATAGAGAATGGCTGATGCTTGTCTTCTTTGTGATGATTTAACTGAAAATACCTCACAGAGAAGTACAAAGTCAAGAAAGGCTGCATTTTGGAGGCTTTCAGATGGACCATTGACCAAACAAGAACCAGTGAATGCCACTATGAATGAATTAAATGTATATTCTCTGAATTCTGTGTCCTTTTAAATGAAATGTCCCACTCAGTATTGTGTGTGCACAGTTAAAACTATCCTGTTATATCTGCGGTAAAAAATGGTGATTACCAGAAAGTCACCAAAATATACTGCAACAATATTTCTGGTTTTATGGTATTATTTTACAACTTATAACTATATATTTCATTAAGTGATATAATTTTAATATACTAATCTACTTCAGCTACCAAAATCTTCTTTTTAAATGCACTAATAACCACCATTATAATGCAGGTGGCACAAATATATATATAATTGAAATAATTATGTAAACATCTATGTTAATTTCTAACTTACATTTGGAATAAAAATATATTTTATAAACTAACAATAATGGAAACTATGGGCACGAAAACTTGTTCAAATGGTATTGTAAGTCCACATTTATATAAGACTACCTACATTTAATGATCTTAATGACTGCAGGTATAAGCACAGTAAATGAAAAATCCAATTCAGAATGCTTTAATTTATTTCAGAGCTTGTTGGTTGGTTTAAGACTTTGAACACTTTATTAAATGAATTATTAAATTTTAAATCAATAGTGTAACAACGTTTGTAGATCGGGAAGAAGGAGGCGGGATCCGGCGAACATTTAAACATAAAACTTTTATAAACAAATGAACAAACACAATTTCCCTTCACAAGTTGTGAGATTTTATTTAGTTCTGAATGTCCTCTACTGTAAAATATAGAATTTTTACTGTAAAAGTGAAAATTTTTCAAAAAGTGACATGACATGTAGCCAAGTATTGTGTC
This sequence comes from Sinocyclocheilus rhinocerous, assembly GCF_001515625.1. Taxonomy (NCBI): domain Eukaryota; kingdom Metazoa; phylum Chordata; class Actinopteri; order Cypriniformes; family Cyprinidae; genus Sinocyclocheilus; species Sinocyclocheilus rhinocerous. The sequence continues at coordinate 207,996 of NW_015660490.1, read as the reverse complement.
CCATACTCGGAATTTGTGCTCTGCATTTAGCCCATTCAAGTGCACACACACAGCAGTAAGTAGTGAACAAACACACTCACACATACCGTGAACACACACCCAGAGCAAGGGGCAGCCATTTTTGCTGCGGCACCTAGGGAGCAGTTGGAGGTTTGGTGCTTTGCTTAAGGGTCTCACCTGACCAGTGTACATTCACTCCCCCCAACCAACAATCCCTGCTGGTACAAGTCCGACTCTCTAACCATTAGGCCACGACAGCCCCCAATATATTACTTCAATAGATTTGCATCCTAAATTAAAAAGTAATTCACACTTTTTACTTCCTAGTAAAATTAAATGCTTTAACCTGTTAAATGTAATATAAATTTTACTTACAATTAAGCCATTTATAAGTTTTCACTAAATTTTTTTAAACTTAAATTACACTTTTTTTACAGTATGGGCTTTGCATTAATGTTCCTGCTGATGATTTGCTGATTCCTGCTCTTCCTGCTGATGATTTGACATTGCAACTGCTCTCACATTCTCCTGCACACTATGGTGATGACTAAGGTGACAGTTCTTGCTGACAGCAATGAAAACCTCTTTCTCTGCAGCATCCTTCGAAAGTTTGTATGAATCTCTGATTTTGTGTTCAAAGGTTGGGCCACTGTTCGCTGTGTCCTGGCTCTGGCACACGGTTTCTACTGCAGTGCTGGCACACTTACACTTGCTCTTGGAGGGGAAAGAGGTCTTGACCACATGACGGGTGCCGTGATGGTTGCTTGTGTTCTGGATCTGCTGACGGGCCGGTTCTTTGACTTTCAGAGCTGTGATGGAGCAGCAGCCCTGATCCCGACAGCAATGCAGACTGAACAGCTTGGCCAAAATCCAGTTCAACATCTGTTTGATGATGATGGTGGTGACACTGAAAAGAGTAGGTGCATCTCACTCCAATGATGATCATTAAAGAGTTGGCTCTGGTAGACCCAACGTGCTTCATAGTGGGCCTTCTGTCCGCTCGCCATGTCCCCAAAACCCATGGTGCTGAAAGCCACGATGTAGAAGTACATAGACTCTAGGTAGCTCCAATCCTCCATGATAGAGTACAGACCCGATGCTCCGCAGTTCACCAGAATCGCAACTGTTGCCAAAACGAGGGTTATATAGTAAACAGAATGTTTCCAGTCCTCCTGCCCATTTCCATGTTCGGGTTGTGTGTTCAAATTGGGGGCAATGTGTCTTTTACTCAGCTTTGTTTTTTGTTTTTGCTTTCGACATCTGCGTGTGAGGAATTTAATCAGCGTTATCATGTTTTCCAGAAAGAGGTTGAAGAACAGAATGGTGGCTGCGCAGCCTATCAGCCCATAGAAGATAAGGAAGATTTTTCCATTGAGAGTAGCGGGTGCTGCCATCCCAAAACCTGATGTGGACACAGAAATTTAGCTAATGAAAGAGAATTGTGGAGTAAAGACTGGTTCAATAATGTATTATTTCATTTGAATTTGGTGGATATTTTTTTATTTTCTGAAGGAAAAAAAAGGTTTTGCGTGTGCAAACCCTGCAGTCACATTTAAGACCATTTAGACACAATATTGCTAGTTAAGGCTCATTCACACCAAGAAGGATAACTGTAAAGATAACTATAACAATAACTATAATATCAGTGTCCACACCAAATTAGTGACCATGTAAAGTGGCTGATGACAAAATTGGAGAATGAGATTATAATAAAGAGAATATTATCATCCGTTGGTGTGGATGCTATGGTTATCGTTGTTGGTTTGAACGGGCCTTAAATGTCCGAACTCTTGGTCAGGTGGATTCTGTGTAGCTTTTAATGTTTTTTTATCAGCTGAAAAAAAAGCTGTTCTAAAAATTATTCCAACAATATTGTTTATTGATTATTAAAATTTATTACGATTATTAAAACTTTATACTTGTCTATTTTGCTTCACACACACACACACACACACACAAACACCAAAGCTGAATCAACTGTTGTGCCTGAATGAATCATTGTGTTGAAATGATTCAGTTGAGTGAATGATGATTCAATAACTCATTCATCAGTTGTTGTTTAGCTATTGAATCAGTGTTTTTGAAACAATGAAAGATTCATCGACTCACTCATAAAAACAGTTGTTCCCTTTCGAACATTCACTTCACGTTGTGTATGGGGAAAACTCCTGTTTTACTCTGTACTGAAGCCTGATTTGTTCACGTTTGTGTAGCTGCACAAACCAATGGTGCTTTAACTCGCCAGAAGGGGCGGAGCTGACATGTATATAAGTCGGCTTGCAGCGCAATTTCATCAGATCATTCTCCTTCAGCGATGAGGATCATCTCTTCCCTTCAGCGACGAGGATCATCTCTTCGCTGACTCTATCAAGAAGCCGAAGGAGGAAGAAGCTCAGCCTTCAGCTCGCAGCTAAAGCACCGTTGGTTTGTGCAGCGGCACTTAAAAGAGCAAATTTCTGAGCAAAATTCCTAGCGACGTTGTTTCAAATGTCGCGCCGAGAGTGCAGGGAATCCTGCACGATGCAGAAGGGCAGTGAGTGCGTCGCCTGTCTTGGCCGTGCCCATGTAGCAGATCTGATTCTGTACATAAGGAATTTCACTCTGGAGACAGCAGGCCAGCTTCAAAACAATTCCATTTATTGATCTGAAACACATGGGACACTTGATAAGAGAAACATCCGTTGCGCTAACTTCTTCCGTTAAACACAATTATGACTGGAAGAAGAGAAGGGAAAATGTGCGTCTTGCTTCGCCAGCGTCCATTCACGGTCTGAGGCTGACATGTTACAACAATTTATGTTTAACATTGTGTAATACATTTAAACACAAGAAATAAGGAAATTAAAATAAAATTACTGTTTATATATCGCTCTTTGTGTCAATTGTTGTCTCCATATGTATTATTAAGAATGAATGATGTATAAAATTAATATTCACATGAACCAACATACAAACATTCTCCCAAAACATCATACACATTCACAACGACTCTATAGAAATGTGAAATCAGTGCATAATCCAAATGCTAAGCAATTATATGCATTACAGCATAAAGGGGAAGAGAAAATAGTATTGATAATTAACAAAACATATATTCAGAATTAGTCCATAACATTATGAACCTAATTACACAAATTCTATAATTTTATACAATTTGAGTTAAAGAACTGAATATACCTGAAACACATGGGACACTGCGTCAGACAAAAGTCGCATAAAACTCACATAAAGTAACCAATACACAAAAATACATTTGTATACTTGACTCAGAACACATTCCGTTTTATATTTAATGAATTTTGACCAAATTAAGAACACACTACGTTTTATATTTAATGAATGTTGACCAAATTAATACTTTTAACCATACCAATAATGACTGGAAGAAGAGAAGGGAAAATGTGCGTCTTGCCTCGCCAGCATCCATTCGCGGTCTGAGGCTGCCGTAACTCACGCACTCCCCAAAAGCATTAACACTGCATGACCCATGTAGGAATTTAATATTTAGTGAAATATTTTGGGAAGTTCATCACTTATCCCATAAGTGACGAGCGACTTGAGCTGCTGACTGGTTCTTGCACAGGAATGCATTCGCCATTTTCGTGAAGTGGTCTGTTACCACTAATACATTGACACTCTTGCCAGAAGAATCTTCAGCACACCAGAAGTCTATGCACACTAATTCTAATGGGCTGGTGGTTCGAATGCTTTCTAGAGGGGCTCTTCCCTCTGGCTCAGGGGTCTTGCTGACTACACAACGTTGACAGCGTCTTACATACTCTCGGGTGTCACTCTCCAAACCAACCCATGAAAATCTCTGCCTAGCCAAAGACAACGTTCTTCCTTGGCCTTGATGGCCTGCCTCGTCGTGGATGCCGCACAGGACTACACTGACCAGCGAATCAGGGACTATGAACTGGTAACGTGTAAACCTAGTCACTGGATCCTTGCAAATGCGGTACAGTATATCATCCAACAGCTTTAGTCTGTCCCATTGCTTCAGCAGTTTCAGAGCCTTGTAAGGTTCCTTAGCTCTTTCTCTCCGAGACGGTCTCTTACCTCGGCACACATAGAAGAGAACTCTTGAAAGCACGTGGTCACCTTCTTGCTTCTCTTGAAGCCCTTTCAGTGAGTAAACAGGTAAGGGGTTCTGACCAACTGGTAATCTCTGTTTGGTTTCTTGAGCAAGCCAAGAATGACCAACTTCTAAGCAGATCAGACATCTTTTCTCTGACATGCAGTGTGACCATGTGGAATGGGTTCTCTCACTGCAAACACGACATTTGGATGGACGAGACCAGGAGTGCAATTGAGGTCTATTAGGAGCAGCCTGTGTATTAGTGCGGTCGAGCACCCTCTCCAGCATGCTGAGCAGTCGCTCTAACATACCCATGTCAGTCAAGACAGTATGTGGAGGCAGTGTAGTGATCTCAGGCTTAGTGGTCTGGGTACTGGGGATGCACACTGCAGTGTTCACTGCATCGTTGACCACAGTGGTGGCCTCTGCATGGCTGACTGTGGCAGTTGCTACTTGGAACGAACGGCCAGGGAGAGAGTAAGAGTGTGGTTTCTTTATTCTCAGCTCCTTTTGATGCTCATCTATCGCTTCCTGAACCTCTGCCGATGACCACTTGGTGATAGGCTTGTACCTGAACACACTAGAAAGCTCAGCATCAGGGCAGTTTCTAATAAACATCATTGAGATTTCTTGTGAAATGTTCTTCATTCGACTACCCTGTTTCTGCAAGTGATTATCAGCGATTTCGGCCACATTATTGAGACGGACCCAATAGTCAACAGGGCTTTCTTTGTCATGTGGCAGTGTAGAGTAGAAGTCTGCAAGTGGAAGACAAGACGCTGGGCTTTCACTGAAATAACGTAAGAGCATTTTGTAAATGGCTTCAGGGGTAACAACCTTGTCAGGTGAGGAATTACTTTTACTTTCCGTACCCACTGTATATATATATATATATATATATAAAATTGGATCTCTAATTATACTTTATTATCTATTTTAATGTCTAGTTACTTTTCACCCACCCTGTAAATAACATATCTAATTATATGTAGGGTTCTTTACACATGCTTATAAGGTCCCGGGCGTACATGATAATTGCGTACGTGTGGTATAAGTTGTTCTTGAATTTTTTCGTACATTTAGAATAAATTTTAGTACGAAAGTTTTTGATGAATCATGATTTATTCGTGAAAACGTCCGTACGCACATTTCACGCAAAAATTTGTGCCTACGCATGTTTAGTGAATGAGACCCAATGTCTTAGAATGTCAGGAAAAATTGAATGTAACTGAGATGAGAGAAGTTCATTATCTGACACTGGAAGGCAGGACGCGACCCTCGGCTTGAGACCTGACAGGCGACTGCGGCCGGCTTGCAGAATCCACGGAAGTCACAGCGAAAATCCCACGTAGAAGGTCGAACCCCGGTGATCGGCGGCGGCTGATCGGTTGTATCCTAGAAGGTCACGGCACCAGTTTTATGTAGCAGATCTGATTCTGTACATAAGGAATTTCACTCTGGAGACAGCAGGCCAGCTTCAAAACAATTCCATTTATTGATCTGAAACACATGGGACACTTGATAAGAGAAACATCCGTCGCGCTAACTTCTTCCGTTAAACACAATAATGACTGGAAGAATGTCTTGCCTTGCCAGCGTCCATTCGCGGTCTGAGGCTGACATGTTACAACAATTTATATTTAACACAAAGAAACAAAGGAAATTAAAATAAAATTACTGTTTATATATCGCTCTTTGTGTAAATTGTTGTCTCCATATGTATTATTAACAATGAATGATGTATAAAATTAATGTTCACATGAACCAACATACAAATATTCGCCCAAAACATCATACACATTCACAACACTATAGAAATGTGAAATCAGTGCATAATCCAAATGCTAAGCAATTAAATGCATTACAGAATAAAGGGGAAGAGAAAATAGTATTGATAATTAACAAAAAATATATTCAAAATCAGTCCACAACATTATGAACCTAATTACACAAATTCTAAAATTTTATACAATTTGAGTTAAAGAACTGAACATACCTGAAACACATGGGACACTTGATAAGAGAAACATCCGTCGCGCTAACTTCTTCCGTTAAACACTGTGCACAAACCATGAGTTTGTTAGCTCCACGTGCGTCAGACAAAAGTCGCATAAAACTCACATAAAGTAACCAATACACAAAAA
>NW_015660490.1:190224-201639 GCF_001515625.1 Sinocyclocheilus rhinocerous | reverse complement strand
CAAGAAATAAGGAAATTAAAATAAAATTACTGTTTATATATCGCTCTGTGTCAACTGTTGTCTCCATATGTATTATTAACAATGAATGATGTATAAAATTAATGTTCACATGAACAAACATACAAATATTCTCCCAAAACATCATACACATTCACAACAACACTATAGAAATGTGAAATCAGTGCATAATCCAAATGCTAAGCAATTAAATGCATTACAGAATAAAGGGGAAGAGAAATAGTATTGATAATTAACAAAAAATATATTCAAAATTAGTCCACAACATTATGAACCTAATTACACAAATTCTATAATTTTATACAATTTGAGTTAAAGAACTGAACATACCTGAAACACATGGGACACTTGATAAGAGAAACATCCGTCGCGCTAACTTCTTCCGTTAAACACTGTGCACAAACCATGAGTTTGTTAGCTCCACGTGCGTCAGACAAAAGTCGCATAAAACTCACATAAAGTAACCAATACACAAAAATACATTTGTATACTTGCCTCAGAACACATTCCGTTTCATATTTAATGAATTTTGACCAAATTAATACTTTTAACCATACCAATAATGACTGGAAGAAGAGAAGGGAAAATGTGCGTCTTGCCTCGCCAGCGTCCATTCGCTGTCTGAGGCTGACGTAACTCACGCACTCCCTAAAAGCATAGCACGCAACACAGATAAGTGTTCCATTCGAACAAACACCGTAATTAATAGTTCCTACTCACATTAACATTGCATGACCCATGTAGGAATTTAATATTTAGTGAAATTAAATGACTTCAACTCCATAGAAAAATAGTTTTGGGAAGTTCATCATACAAAAAAAAATGCAATTAATATTTCACTCTTCCCAACAGGTTACACCCACGCAAAGCTGCGCGCTCACTGAGACGGAATGCTCTCACTCAGAGCATGAGTCTCGCTCTTCTCCGTTCGCAGACCACCTTCTTCAATGAAGGCAGCCCCGCTCTCCCATTTCTCTTCTCTCAGCGAGTTCGGAGAAAGAAACAGTGGTGTCACGGGGCTTAGCAACCGGGTTTGAGTGATCCCATGCCGGCTAAGAGCCCGCATGCTCACTCTCCCTGCAGCACTTTGATCCGCCGGTGTGTTTACACGTAAGGATTAACGGCCCTCGTTACATTGAGCAGCTCCATCCTTCTGGGCAGATTGGAGAAGAATGCTGTCACCAATGATTTCATATCGCTGACAGCATTGCATTTGTGTGTGCGTCGCTGAGGCTGTGCTCACTAAGACAGGCTGCTTTCACTTGAAAGCAGGAATCTCGCTCTTCTCCGCTCGCGCCTTCTTCGATGAAGGTAGCCCGCTCTCAACGTTTCTCTTCAGCGAGCTCGTAGAAGGAAACGGTGAAGTCAAGGAGCTGAGCAACCGGGTTTGAGTGATCTCCAATGAAGCGAGCTCGGAGAAAGAAACAGTGGTGTCACGGGGCTTAGCAACCGGGTTTGAGTGATCCCATGCTGGCTAAGAGCCCACGTGCTCACTCTCCCTGCAGCACTTTGATCCGCCGGTGTGTTTACACGTAAGGATCAGCGCCCCTCGTTACACCGAGCGGCTCCATCCTTCTGGGCGGATCGGAGTAGAATGCTGTCACCAATGATTTCATATCGCTGACAGCATTGCATTTGTGTGTGCGTCGCTGAGGCTGTGCTCACTAAGACAGGCTGCTTTCACTTGAAAGCAGGAATCTCGCTCTTCTCCGCTCGCGCCTTCTTCGATGAAGGTAGCCCGCTCTCAACGTTTCTCTTCAGCGAGCTCGTAGAAGGAAACGGTGAAGTCAAGAACGATAGATAGAACGATAGAACGATAGATAGATAGATAGGTTCAGACTTACCAATAGTACTGGCTACAGTTGCCACAAAGTAACGGAAGATAGGTATATAGACTGACTGACAGAATGATAGACAGATAAAACAATATACACAGACAAACAGAACGATATAGATAAACAGAAAGACAGACAGACAGACAGTTAGACAAATAGATAGATAGACAGACAGACAGATAGGTTCAGACTTGCCAATAGTACTGGCTACAGTTGCCACAAAGTAAAGAAAGATAGGTAGGTCTTTGAACTTCCGTTTTTGCGGTAGCTCTATAGCAGGGTTCCTCAAATCTGGCCCACGAGAGCCACTTTCCTGCAAAGTTTAGCTCTAACCCTAATCAAACACACCTGAGCATGCTAATCAATGCCTTTACGATCATTAGAAAAATAGTTCGATCAGGGTTGGAGCTAAACTCTGCAGCGCATTGATTTGAGGAACCCTGTTCTATAGCATCAGTGTTGAAGAGTAATAGCTGGTGAAGTGGATTTACTTATTGTACAGCTATCATGTGCATGATGTTCAAAGCGGATGTCATAAATGTCAGTAAACTGGGAAGATTTTAAAACACACATTTCATTCATAAATTCGTACGATCTTACCTTTAAGCTGTGGAAATACAAGCGGAAGACAGAAGACAACTAGCAGTGCTGAAAAGGGGCGGAGCTACATAAGGTCTTTTTATTTTTATTGGTCCCCAAACTTCTCAGATAGCCTCAACACATTATGCTAATCAATAGCAAATGACCCATGCTAGGTTTTGTGTTAATGCGCTAAAATGCAGCATTTTATGACAAAACTCAAATGGCAGACAGGCAATATTGGTGTGTTCACATCATTTTGGAATTTCCATACTCACAATATTTTGACTTGTAAAAAGTTATAAAGAACTCATACATTTTAACTTGTATAATGATACTAAAATAACACTGCTACATCACTACACTGGTAAAATAGAACATAGACCATTTTGCCCACAAAATTTCATCAAAATGTTGAATGTGATGGCACCTATAGTTGTCTGAAATTTTTTTTTGGAGAAGATCTGATGAACGTTTGTAGTTAGAAAAGGAGTGTTTTTCATAATGTTTAAAAGGGTGGATAATCTAGTCAGACTGAAAGCAAGGAATACATTTGATTCAGAATGAAGCAACAAATCAGGGAAATATATTTCTAGACTGCACAGTTCAGAAGTTATAATCAGACATACAGTATAAATGCAACTTTGAGATGTTGGTGGCGCATATTTGGTGCTCAGCCCCCAAAGGGAGATCATAATCATAGTGCAATGATTCTTACACAACACACACCACCAATGGTCAAACCTATAATATGTCACATACAGACCCCATGTTAATCATTGAACTCCTCAGATTAGGGGATCTTCAATAACACCCTCTTCACAACACGTTTAAGACAACAACAAAGTCAAATAATAGAAAAAAAGAAAAACATTGGCTATGGTAGATCAGCTGCAATCGAAATGTCAGTGGCACACACTGCTCCCTGTTTCAGTGCAGTAAAGTATGTTACAGTCCGTCCCTTGAGAGAACACTCCAAAGATCTCTGCCAGGTTGGCCATTAACCCTGCCGTTGATTACAGCTCTTTCCCCTGACCTCACCAGCTCTTCATGTTTCACAGATCCACACATTTGACTTCATAGCCCACGGATGCTCCTGGTAACTCCTGTGTCGAGCTGAAGAAGACCTTTACGTTTCCTTCCTTATCGTTTTAAAGTTGTGCCAGCCATGGTGAAGAGTGGATATGGCTACTACCGAGCTACTATATTCCTGGCCATGTTTGTGGGCTACACGCTGTATTACTTTAACAGGAAGACGTTTTCTTTTGTGATGCCCTCTGTAATGCAGGAGATCACGCTGGATAAGGATGATCTAGGTGAGCATGTGCAACGAGGAGCCTGTACTTTGTCTTTCCTCTCTGTCATGTGGCCACTCGTGTTTTATAACCTTTCACACAAGCATTAATTTGAATTACAGTAAATGAAGATGTACAGACAGACAGACAGACAGAGGAGGCACTAAGGCAGTTGAACATTGCGTAATGCAGTGCCTTTTCTGTCCTAAATCACTTTTGAATTATATATATATATATAATTATATTTTAGATTTAACTTTAACAGAAAATAATGCAAATATCTGAATATACACCAGTAGTCAATGATAATGCATAATTGAACACTGTTTTTAAGCCACTGTAATCACTTTCCTATTAGACAAGACATATTTGAGCTGGATTTTCTTTTTTTCTTGTGAAACTTTTGTCATAAACAGATCAAATGAACACATAAATATTACATAAATATTATAAAATGATATTATAAAGATGTTATAAATTGTACAAAAATATGTTTAATTTTGTTAATGTTGGTAAATCTGTTAAATTCCTTTTTTTAATTGTTCATTTTTCTCAACAGTATTAAACACTACCGTTCATTTATATTGTTACAAAACATTTCAATTTCAAATGAATGCTGTTTGTTTTAAAACGTACCATTCTTCAAATAATCCTGCAAAAATGTATCTTACCAACCTCAACTTGAACGATATGTTTTTTTTACTGTTGTCTACTGTGTTCTACTAATTTGAAAAATTCAACTATAAAAACAGCTCATGACTTAATAAGGTTTTTTACTTTGAACTTTTTGATGCTTTATTACCATATTCTTATACACTTTCCATCCTGTTATGTAATATTACCTAACACAAATTTCATTAAAAAATATATAATATCATAACATTATGGATCTACTAATTAATTACTAATTACTAACTAATTGATGTTTTATATTTCCACTTGCATCATGTTCCACCCTGTGAGACTGTAGAGGCTGGAATAGTTTAGTGTGTTGAATACGCATGTTTAGTTTACCTTTTTAAAAAATGTTACTCATTACTATGCATAAAATATAAAATATATACAGCTTAAAACGTAGCTACATTTACACATAATTTAGGCCTTTCTTCCACCCTGTTATACCATATTCAACTATCATTAATTTAATACATATGAGTTAATAAAATTCTGTGCTGTTTGGGCTAAACCAGTCTTGTTTACTGAACAACACTTTTTCCGTGTTTACTTAACAACACAACATCTTTTTCCTGACAAAATGTTGAACGTCATGAGATTGAAAAGGCAGCACATACAGATATTTGAGATGTAGCAGGAGTTTGGTATGTTGCTCCGGATCTACTTCATCAGCACAGTGATTGAGTTCATCTTATCACTGAAGTCTTTACAGTCCTTGAGCCAATGCAGAGTGATAACACCTAAAGAAATGCTCCTTTGTCCTATCTTTGCAAACCTATATGTTTTTGAGTGGTTCTGAATGGGAATCACTCTGCTGAAGTCTAATCAATGTTTATTTCATCTTTGTGCACTGCAGGTCTTATCACTAGCAGTCAGTCACTGGCCTATGCCATTAGCAAGTTCATAAGCAGTGTGCTGTCCGATCAGATGAGCGCACAAAGGCTTTTCTCTGTTGGGCTGTTTATGGTTGGTGGCATCAATGTGGTTTTCTCACAGTCCTCGTCGGTGGCAGTGTTCTCAGGCCTGTGGTTTCTGAATGGACTGAGTCAAGGTCTAGGATGGCCACCATGTGTAAAACTACTACGCAAGGTATGGATCTGATCCTGTAATCCATGGACTTGCATTGTACATACAAATATATATACACTCTTAAAAACAACATGTTCTTTACTGGCATCTATGGCTCCATTAAGGACCTTTAACATTGATGGAACCATTGCACAGGTTCTTTATAGTGGAATTTTCAGCATCATTACTTCAGTCATCAGTGTCACGTGATCCTTCAGAAATAATTCAAATATGCTGATTTGGCACTCAAGTAACATTTCCTATTGTTATCAAGGTTTGAAAACAGTATATAAGATAAATTTCTTTCAGGAATCTTTGATTAATTGAAAAGAACAGCATTTATTTGAAATGAAATCTTTTGAAACATTATAGATGATTTTACTGTCACTTTTGATCTTTTTTTTTGTTGTTGTTGTAATACTAACACCAAACTTCAATGGTATTGTACATAATGCATAAGTTTCAGGTGCATTTCAAGAGTACATATAAAATTAACTGAATCATTTGTTTAAATAGTGGTTTGAGCCATCTCAGTTTGGGACCTGGTGGTCATTGATGTCCTGTAGTATGAATTTGGCTGGGGGTCTCGGGCCCATAATTGCCACACTGATGGCCCAAAGCTACAGCTGGAGGTTAACGCTGTCCATCTCTGGCCTGACTTGTGTGGTCATGTCCATCTTCTGTCTGCTCTTAATCTGAAATGAGCCCAGTGAAGTTGGCCTGCCAAATATTGAAGCTGGTGCAAACAAAGTCAAAGCAGGTACAAAAGACTTCACAATATGATGTTTTATTAACAAGGTTCGGGAGGAGCACGATCAGATAATCAGTCTGGCCCAGGTGGAGCTCGTCAGCTAATCACCTTAACTAGCACATACGTGTATATATACAGCCAACTTACCTCAGTTCCACGAAAGTTTTCCAGCATTACTCGTCTGCTACTATGTCCAAAGTAGTATCTTCTCCTTCCGACCACGAGCTAGCCGCTCCAACTCAAGCCACCGGCTCGAAGACGCCGTCTTCTCAAGCCACCGGCCCCAAGGGACCTGCCTCGCAAGCCAACGGAGCAAAAGCGCTTCCTTCTCGGCCAAGTGACGCTGCCGAGCCCCGCGCCTCGGGGACGCCGGCCTGCAAGATCAACAGCTCACACACCAAGCCTTATATATACAGCCAACTTACCTCAGTTCCACGAAAGTTTTCCAGCATTACTCGTCTGCTACTATGTCCAAAGTAGTATCTTCTCCTTCCGACCACGAGCTAGCCGCTCCAACTCAAGCCACCGGCTCGAAGACGCCGTCTTCTCAAGCCACCGGCCCCAAGGGACCTGCCTCGCAAGCCAACGGAGCAAAAGCTCTTCCTTCTCGGCCAAGTGACGCTGCCGAGCCCCGCGCCTCGGCGCGCGGACGCCGGCCTGCAAGATCAACAGCTCACACACCAAGCCTTCGAAGACTTCGTTCACCTCCACCATCAAGACAACCAGCACCATCCTCAGCATCATCCTACGTCTCCGCTCCACCGTCCATTCCTCCCATTGCAAAATGGACCGTGGCAGGTTTGAGACAAGCTCTGACTAATTCAGATGTCCGGTTTTCGCAGCGGATGAGTAAAGCCGAGCTCTACAGTCTTTACGTCTCCCTGGAACACACTAACACACCTTCAAAGTCAAGTAGAGTCCGTAAGAATAAAACCTCCCATGTTTCTGGCACTTCATCTTCTAGGTCCAGTTCCAGCCCCCCACGATCGAAGAGAAACAGCAGGCCATCAGCAAGCCAGGGCCGCGCCCCAGACTCCGCCCTCCCAGATCCCGTACCGCCTCACTCCTCGGCTCAACCAGATGCCGCAGCTCCTCCAGGCACCGCGCTGCCCGCTGCATTACAGGCTATCATACCTCATTACCCCTTTTCTTCCTTTCCTGCTTTTAATCTATCCCCGGCAGCAGACGCTAACACGAGGATGCCTCCGCTAGCTGCTCAAGCCCAGCTACCCTACCACTTCTCTTCTTTAACCTCCGCCCCCCTCTTCTCTCAGTGGCCTGCAGCCCTCACCGTAAACGCTGGTTTAGGACAACACCAGCCAGCGATGCAAGCTAACTGGCCTCCTCCCTCTTTTCCTCCAACTTCTTCTTACCCCCTACCTCAAGCCCCAGGGGCTAGTGCAAGCGTGAGGCTGCCTCCGCTGTCAGTCACAGCCCCCATTTCCCTCCCTTCCAGCTCTGCTATTCATTCAAAAACTCAGTTCACTTTACTGTCTGCTACATCGCTTCCTGCCCCACTGAATGCCGTTGCTTCAGAACCACCCCCGGTGACTCACAACATCAGGTCTCAGATCCTCGCAGGTGCGGATATTGATCTCTCATCTCTGCTTTCTCTCCTCCCCTTCGCCGAATCTAATCGGCTTTTTGATTGCGGAAATTTCTCCGTCACTCTGAAAAACCCTGCTCCTAACTCATCTCGCATCCTCTCATTTTCCGAATTCACCATAGCTTTCAGCCGCTACACAGATGTTATTTGCTCAGTTTTTCCCCATAGACGGCGCGAACTCAACGATTATTTGGCCATAGTCGCAGAACTCGCGCTGTCCTACAGAGGCAGTCATTTCTATACATACCACAAATTATTCTCTGCCAAATGTGCGGTTCGCGTGGCTCAGTGGAATCAATGCCCCTACTGGGGCGCGCTGGACCCTGATCTCCACAACAGAGTGTTTTTAGGATGCCGCAACATCACATGTGCACTCTGCAGGTCGCTAGCCCACCCCACAACTTCCTGCCCTCAAGTTAATCCCGTCATCCCTGCCCGTCCAGACACGGCCCAACCCAAATCCACTAGCTACGTCCCACGCTCTGCAACTTTCCATGCAGATCCGGACTCCAAGGGAAGTTTAAGGCCTCCCTTCTCGGTCGCCGGACAGGTTTGTCACAATTTCAACGGGGGTAAATGCAGTAGACATCGTTGCAAGTTTCTTCATGCCTGTAATTATTGCGGCGGAGCTCATGCCCGTCTCGTATGCCCAGTCTATAAAGCTGTCAATAAAAAAATTTAAAAATTACCTATCGATTTCTCGGCTATCCACTGAATTATCTCACCACCCAGACACTAACTTCACCAATTTTCTCCTTTCAGGTCTTGAAGAAGGTTTCAACCCCGGCGTCATATGCCCTCTCTCACAGAACATCATTTGCGACAATCTCCAATCAGCACGCGCAGAACCAGATGTAGTGACTAATCTGATCAAAAAAGAAATCGAATCCGGTTTCATGATCGGCCCCTTTGATTCACCCCCTTTCGAATTTTTTCGCATCAGCCCCATCGGTGTAGCCACTAGGAAATTTTCAGGGAAAAAACGCTTGATCATCGATCTATCAGCTCCACGTACTTCCCCATGTTCCAGCATAAACAGCCTAATTCCCCTCGAGGAATACTCTTTGCACTACCACGACATAGATCAAGCGATCACCATGATAAAAAACGTAGGTCGCGGTGCATGGCTAGCCAAAGTAGACATTACCTCTGCTTTCAAGGTGATGCCTATCCACCCAGACTTTTGGCATCTATTCGGTATTCGCTGGCAAGGTAAACTGTATTTTTCAGTACGCCTGGCTTTCGGATGCAAAAGCAGCCCCAAAATTTTCGATACGTTATCAGAAGCCATTTGCTGGATTCTCTCTAACAATTACTCCATTCACCACGTCATTCACCTGCTCGACGATTTCCTAATCATCTCACCTCCCGATGCTATTCCAGCTGCGAATATCCTGACGGTCCAAAAAGTTTTCGCCGAGCTGGGGATTCCCATCGCTCGGGAGAAAACTTCTGGGCCAACACAATTCATCGAATTTTTGGGCATCAACTTGGATTCTGCCAAATTTCAGGCCTCTCTGCCAAAAGAAAAAATCGACAGAATAATTTTAGTTGCTTCAGCCTTAGTAGAAAGCCAAAATTGTTCTAAACGCGAGCTTCTTTCCCTGCTCGGTCACCTCAATTTCGCTATGCGCATAATTCCCCAAGGGCGCCCTTTCATCTCGCATCTTCTCTCACTCGCATCGTCGGTTCAGGATCTTAAAGAACAAATTACCTTAACGCACGCATGTCGCCACGAACTCCGCCTTTGGTTAACCTTCCTGAAACAATGGAACGGCCTATCTTTCTTTTACAGTGACCTTGTTTCTCACCCCAACGACATTCAACTGTTCACCGATGCGGCTCCCTCCGTCGGTTTCGGGGGTTTTTATCAAGGCCGCTGGTTCGCGTCTCCTTGGCCCCCTCAGCTGTTAGACGCTCCTCAGACCTCAGCACTGTTCGAGCTCTATCCTTTGGTCGTCGCAGCTTTCCTGTGGGGGAAAGATTGGTCGGCAAGCAGCATCTTAGTTCACTGCGATAACGAAGCAGCTGTCTACTGCATAAATAAAGGCCGTTCTCATTCCTCTGCCCTAATGCCACTCCTAAGGCGTCTAATTTGGATTTCAGCATGCGATAAGTTTATCATTACTGCTAAACACGTTCCTGGATCCAAAAATCTAATTGCTGACTCTCTTTCTCGTTTTCTGTTTCAGAGATTCAGAGCACTGGCGCCGGAGGCAGACCCATCTCCTACCCCGGTTCCTCACTATTCGCAACTCATCTTCCCATAAATCACCCCTTAAATCCCCTCCTCAATGCGTCACTCGATTCGATCCTCCAAGCAGTTTCACCCAGAACCATCCAATCCTATCTAACTGCTTGGAGATGCTTTAAAACTTTCCACCTATCGTACAACCTGCCATTTCCTGATTTTTCCCTCCTCTCGATCACGTCTTTCGTCTCCTACCTCAACACCTGTAAGAACCTTCAAGCCCGGTCCATCAAAGGTTATCTAAGCGGAATCCAATTTTTTCACAAATTAATCCACGGCGCCCCCTCTCCCGAAATAAACAATTCCCAAACATCTCTCTTGATCAAAGGCATTCAGCGCTCTCATCCTCCAAGCCCAGACAATAGACAACCAATAACCTTAGACATTCTCTCTAAATGCATCCACATTCTCAGCTCAGGGTACCACTCACTCCATACTGCTCGTACACTTGATGCAATGTTCATACTGGCTTTTGTCGGTTTCCTGAGATGCTCTGAATTCACCATAAATGCCAAATTCAACCCCAAACTCCATCCAACCATCTCCGACCTCTCCGTGCTCGACAACGAAACCATCTCCTATTTCATCAAACAAAGCAAAACAGATCAGGAAAAAAGAGGTCACTACGTCTATATCTTCAACCTCCCGTCACCAATCCAACCGTATCAGGCTCTTTTTTCATACCTCCAAGTCAGAAACTCCCAGTCTACATCCCCTCTCGACCCTCTTTTTGTCGATGACCGTAACCACCCCGTCACACGTTTTTGGTTCCAAAAACATCTAAAACTCACCCTCGTCCAATCAGGCATTCCCGCAGAAAGATTTTCCAGCCACTCCTTCCGAATCGGGGCAGCAACCACAGCAGCTCAAAAAGGCCTCTAACAGCAGCAGATCCAAAATCTCGGTCGATGGTCATCGAACGCCTTCAAGAGCTACATCAGGACCAATCATTCTCACATAAAGAAAGCCCATCTAACTCTGATCAGCTAAATGAAATTTGATACCGCCACTGCAGTGCCCTGCTTATTTCGATACGGCAGCCGCGGTGCCCTGCTTCATTCGATACTGCCGCCCAGCGCCCCGCGTATTTGATACTGCCGTCGCAGAACCCGGCTTAATTTGAGACTGCCACTGCGGTGCCCTGCTTAATTTGATACTGCCGCCGCAGTACCCCGCTCATTTGATACTACCGCCGCAGAACCCTGCTTCATTTGATACTGCCGCCCAGCGCCCCGCGTATTTGATACTGCCGTCGCAGAACCCGGCTTAATTTGAGACTGCCACTGCGGTGCCCTGCTTAATTTGATACTGCCGCCGCAGTACGCCGCTCATTTGAT
>NW_015660490.1:179044-189938 GCF_001515625.1 Sinocyclocheilus rhinocerous | reverse complement strand
CTGCCGCCGCAGTGCCCTGCTCATTTGATGCTGCCACCGCAGTGCCTCCATTCGTCGTTTTGAGACTAATGGCTTATTCAGCATCGGACAGGGCTCCCCCTTCCGGTGCAGCAGAGCCGCGACTCCCTTCGGTCGCAGTGAGAGCCCTCCATCCATCGTTTCGAGCCCCATTTGCTTTTTCCGCATCGGACAGGGCTCTCCCTTCCGGTGCAGCAGAGCCGCAGCTCCCTTCGGTCGTAGTGAGAGCCCTCCATCCGACGCTTTAAACCACGCCACGCATTTAGCTACAAGAGGGACTCTCCCTTCCGGTGCAGCAGAGCCGTTGCTCCCTTCGGATGCAGCGAGAGTCCCTCACCTGGCCTTCCATCGTGCTCCTCATTCGGCGACAGGTAGGGCTTGCCATCTGATGCGTAGAGTCGCAGCTTACGTTCAAGCACCGCACGACCCCTTCCAGTCGCTTCCTCGCACACCCTACTTTTCTTCAAGGCACGCATATTTTTGGGGGCTACTTACAGTTTTCTCTCCGGCTGCTGTCTCATGCCATTAGCTTCTTTTGGGGAGTTCTCTGGGTTCGGGCTTTAACCCGAGCTCGGAGCCCTCCCTCTGGACAGCACGCCAAATATGCTACTAATTGCTTAATCACATTATATGTTAGTGTGAACTCGTGAAACACATGCACATGTATTTTATGAGTATAACCAATTCCACTGAATAACCTGCTTCAGTAGGAAATACATCACATTAAGGAATTAAAACTGGCAGGGAATGTGGTTTCATGTTATCTTAATTTTCCATACTTAGTTGGCTTGTTTTGCTTATATAGGTAATTGCTGTTCTATGACATTGTGAAAGTCTGCATTAGATAAAAGGTTTCACTTGCTAGTTCTTTAATGAACTATTTTACCAAAACAGAGTTCAAATGGGCCTGTTTTACTAGGTCTTTGTGTTAATTCATGTTTTTTGTCTTAGATCACTCATGTTGAACTATTGGATTTTTCTATCTGTCCTCCAAGAACAGTTGTACATTTGATCCATCTGGTCTCTACCCCCTAATTTCAGGCACCATCAAAAATGAAAGCACATCTTACACAACAGTTCATCTTTTCTCCATATCTTTGGGTATTGTCATTGGGATAATTGGTGGTGTTTGGGGTGAAGACTGCTTACACTGACTTGGGGGCAACTTTTCCTCATCCAGGACAAGGGCCAGTCGGCACTAATTGGTACTGTGTGTTGTCTAATATATTTCGTTTTTAGCTTTTCAGTATCTACCTTATTTTATAATGCAGCAGGTGCAGCCATTTTTAACTTGAATGTGCAAGGCTTCCATTGTCATCGGCATCAAGTTATTTTAGCTGTACAACTACAGCCTGTTATGCTGCTTGATATTGTAAACTGGGGCCTGTTTCATAAAACAAGTTTACCAAATAAACCAGGTTTACTTCAGTTTGTCTGACTTATTGTCAGTTGATTTGGTTCAAAATAAGTCAGACTAACTGAAATAAGCCCGGCTTATTTGGTAAACTTGTTTTATGAAACAGGTCCCTGGTGTGTCTTATCATATTATTTTAGTTGATCATAATCATAAACACTAGTTTGTAGTGCAAATAAATGTATTGTTTAGTTTGTTATTTAACACACTTTGTTATTCTTCTTGTTTTCTACCTATAGCAGCAAATGAATCTAAGTTTAGCATATTCACAGAAAATAGCTTACTCCAGCATTGCACAATAAGGTGGATAGGCTTCCAGAGTGATATAATGAGTCTTAAAGAGGTCAATGGCAACTTTTTGTAGTGTGAGGACATTTTCAGTTCTGAATGTTTACAGTATGTTTTCATAATTCTATAATACAATGAACTCTTAACTTAAAAGATCCAGCGAAATTTCTCATGATATGTCCTCTTTTAGAAATAGCCTGCTAAGTGTGAGATGAGACTTTTTAGGTTATGGACTAAAATATGTATTGTTGTTGAATTTAACAGGAAGTTCCTTTATGAGTGCCCTTGAGATTGGAGGACTGCTGGGTAGTTTAGCCGCAGGATTTCTGTCGGACAGAGCAGTGGCAAAGGTGAGTTTATACCACCAATATCCATTTATATGAAATTCTAATACCATGCATGGCAAACCACAAGCCATAAATTATGACCACAATATCAAAGAATTTTTGGACTTTAGCCAACAACCTAGAACACAATGGAAACATTATAGTAACCACCCAAACACATTAACAATATCATAGAAACAAACTAACAACCACTCCGAATATCCTTGTCAGGATTATTTTCTGTTTTGGTTTAGTTCTGTGTTCCTTTGTTCCCATTTTCCCTCCACTCATTTGTTTCCATGGTTACTTATTAGCTCTCACCTTTTCTGATTCTGTTAATCATCTGTCTGTTTAAGCCCTCAGTTTTAGTTGTCTGGTATAGTTTGTATGTTTCAGTTGTTGTGTCATGGTTTCTCCTGAGTATTCCCATTGTATTTATTTTTAGTTTGTTAACTTCTCCTGCATTGTGTGCTTGATCCTGTACAACACGTTACAATCCTAGCTTTGGGTGTGCTTTTGTCAAACAACACTCGTTTACATCAGAAAACGTACAAAACATTTTGTATACACTACCGTTTAGAAGGGTTGGTGCATTTTTTTGTTGTTGAGAGAAGTACAGTAAAACAGTAATATCATTGCAATTTAAAATAACTCTTTTCTATTTTAATATATTTTAAAATGTAATTTATTCCTGTGATGCAAAGCTGAATTTTCAGCAGCCATTACTCCAGCCTTCAGTGTCACATGATCCTTAAGAAATCATTCTAATATGATGATTTGCTCAAGAATGAATTTATTATTATCAGTGTTGAAATATTTGTCTTTACTGAATAAACATAAAAAATTAATATATATATATATTTTTTTGCTCTTTAATTTTCAGCATGGATTGCATCTGTATGGTAACCCTCGCCATGGGCTCTTGCTCTCCATGATGGCTGGGATGTGT
The DNA here is from genome assembly GCF_001515625.1 of Sinocyclocheilus rhinocerous. Classification (NCBI taxonomy): domain Eukaryota; kingdom Metazoa; phylum Chordata; class Actinopteri; order Cypriniformes; family Cyprinidae; genus Sinocyclocheilus; species Sinocyclocheilus rhinocerous. Next base: position 186,943 of record NW_015660490.1, on the reverse strand, counting down.
GTCTCCATGTACCTCTTCCGCACTACAGTCACAGCTCACAGCTAAAACGTAAGTTCATTTCCACACAGGTCTGGATTTTTTTGCTGGGTGCTGTTTTTGGCTTTTCCTCCTATGGACCGATTGCCTTGTTTGGAGTTCTCGCAAATGAAAGCGCTCCATCGAACTACTGTGGGACCTCTAAAGCCATCGTGGGTCTGATGGCAAACGGTGATCATTTCAATTTACAGCAGTAGTGACATACTGAAACTGTACTAACCTACAGTACAATTTCAGCAAAATTCATAAAGCTATTTTTAGATTAGTTAAATATCCATACTGGTGTTTTTGCTGCAAAATGTATTAAAGTTTGACCTCTCAAATAAAATTTGCAGCAATATCACGATGTTAACCATTTGCCCATTTCAAAGAATACTAATGTTTTTTTTTTGTGTGTTTGTTTTGCTGGCAGTTGGTGGTTTCCTGTCAAGTTGCCATTCGGCACCATTGCAAAGCACTATGGCTGGAACACAGCATTCTGGGTAGCAGAAATAACCTGTACTGTGACCACAGTTGGATACTTCCTGCTCTGGAATATCCGCACCAAGATGGGAAGTGTACCCAAGAAGGCCAACTAAACATGATTATTTTTAACGTCTTTTAACTAGTTTTTAAGATACTGTATAAAGGGCACAAAAAATAAAGGGTACAACTTGTCTAGGATTTTAATTTTGTTTATGAAATATAGATGAATTACGTGTGGATATCTATTCCTAAGATATTACACTATTTTAAGCGACGTATGAAATAGGATACCATGTTGTGTCACTTTCTGCACATCATGTTATTTATTCTGTTTATTTTAAAAACGAATGACAGTATTTTTTTTTTTAAGCGCTTTATTTTTGGCATTTTATGCCTTCTATTTAGATAGGACAGTAGGTCGACAGGAAGCAAAGTGGGTGAGAGAGAGGGGGGTGGGATCGGGAAAGGTCTGCAAGCCGGGACTCGAACTCGGGACGCCCGAGGCGCAAAGGCGCTACATGTCGGCGCGGCTGCCCACGAAGCCATCAGCGCCGACGGATGAGTATTTTACACTGTTCTGAATCTTCTCACTCAACACTTACATTGCAGAACTTTATCATTTGGTTAAGGCATGTTAAAGCCATTTCTTCAGTGCTATTGACATTTTATTACTGTTAAAATAAATTTATTTCTAGTATTTTTTATTCGTTTTAGAGCTTTAACTGGTCCTACCTCTGTATCTGCAGTATTACAAATTCATAAATGTGTAGGATGAAATATGACAACATGTTAGATCACATGAATGTTTAATAGCACAATGTAATGAGTTATTATTAATGAAAAATGTAAGACCAAACTTCAGAAATTTTCATAATCTCCAGACAGAAAGCAAATGATATGGAAATTTCATTACATTTAGAAAGACGCTAATAAACATGTTTCAATAACATGTATTGAGCTGCTTCATCTTGTATAGATGTTCTGCACATTACAAACATAAACTGTGTCCATGTAGATTATTTACAAAGGTTATGTGAAATATGTTTCCAATATTTGGGACTTAATTTCAAGAAAAATGTAAATTAACCAAACACAGTGGTCTTAAACTATGTTCAGTTGTTTGAGCTTGAGGAAAACTCTTGTTCGTATTCCTTAAAAAGTTGATGGAAGTCTTTATCCCATTTTTCTGGACAAGTTTGACAGCAGAACGTTTGGAGATCCTGTCAGGTGGATGTACATACACGGTGCATGTCCAGTTCAAGACCCGGGTCCAAATGCCCCAGCTTTCTCTGCTATTTCCAGGGCACTCTTTAGATTTTGGTCAAAAAGCTCACATCTGAAAGAAATTTTTGTTACACACAACACCTTTGTGGCAAGCAACAAATTGGACAGCATGCAAAGCTCATAACATTACGACTAGTGATAGTAAAAAACATTACACACCTGATAGGCATTTCTAAAGAGTAGAAAGGATTCTTCAGTGCAAAGTCTGAGTAGATCTCATAAATCTTTCTTAGGAGGGCATCAATACCAGACTGTCGAGGGTCTGCCAATACAATGAACTTTATACCTGCAAAAATAAGAAAACAGTTCTGTCAAAATCACTGGTTTTGTTCAGCACAAAATTCTACATTCTGACTAAATTTAACCTGTTCTTACAATGAGAGGGAAAAAAAGACCTGTGAGTGTTTGAAAGCAGTGCAGTTTAAACACATCTGTCTCCAGCATTTCAATACCAGAGCTGCCGACTTCAGGTGATAACTGTGATCCAATGGCAAACAGCCTTAGAAAAGACAAGAAAATCCAATCATCACAGGTACAATGCAGGTACAACAGTATTTTGTATTCATGATCAGGGGTTTATTATGAATGTTATAATGAGTTATCTATATATTGCACTACCACTCAAAGATTTGTGATCAGTAACATTTATTAAGAAATCAGCACTTTTACTCAGCAAGAACACATTAAAGTCTTCGTTAGCATTGGGTTTTTGTTGTGGCATTGCTTCGACAACATTATGCAACATCACAACATTTGTTTCCACCAAGAGTTGACCAAGATGGGAGAGTTGAACCACTCGGTCAAGTCAACTCCAGCACATCCTGAAACTTTCCAAAAGCTTTAGCACAGAACTCATACATGAAAATGATTTCTCATGCTCACTGAACCACTTTTTCACAATTCGGGTCCAATGAATCTTGGCATTGTCATCCTGGAATATGTACACGAGTACGTCTTCCAACATGGTTGTTTAAGAAATGAAAAGCTACACACTGCATCAGTTAGGATTAAAAGAATTGCTGCAATTGCAAGAATAAAAACATACCAAAATAAGATAACACAGTTGTGCTGTTCTGTAGAACACAAAAGTGGATGCCTAACATCTCCTTTTGTGTTTACATGATGAAAGGAAGTCATACAGGTTTGAAACAACATTAGCAACATTACAAGAATGGGTCGAACCATGTTTAATGAAGTCTACTCACGAGTGAAACATTGAGGCCAGCATGAGTTTCTCATTGGAGGTAAGGCGAGGTCGCCCGAATCTGATGGACACTGGATAGTTGGCAGGATCTTTCAGATATTCCAGTATCTCCTTCCCTTCAGCCGTGTATTTACCATTCACATCCACCCCGTTAATGGACAGAACCGCATGACCCACTGCACGCGACAAAACACGTACTGTATAACTCACAAGAACACATGCTGGACTCCAGTGATGGACCTATAAATGTGTAATAATACATGGGATGGGTTGCAGACACATACACACACCTCTGATCCCGTCCCGCTGTCCGAATGACACAACTAACTTCTCATCGTAAATCTTTAAAACTAAATCAAGCGGAAAGCTGAATGTTTTTTCAACTTCAGCTCGAGGTACATAATTATCGTACTGGTAGATGAGTCCACCGGCCTTATTGACAACATACACACTGAAGATCGCCATCTTTCTTCCTGTCAGCGGAGCAGTCATGTGACTTTGTTGCGTGTGGGAAAATATAAAATAATAGTAATAAAAATATGATAAAAAAACGCATACTATGTGGTGTCTACAAACTATATTTTTATTATAACAATTAATTAACTGTTGCGGTGTATTTTTGTGAGCGAATAAGTGAATGTAGTTGATAGTTCAATAGTTGTAAAACTTCATTTCCCATAATGCCATACTCGCCGAGCGCACTGATTGGCTAAAGCCAAAGCCTTTTGATAAAGCGCATATTCTGTTACTTTCAGAATATGAATGGACAGGGCTTTGCACTATGCATGCACAATAATAATGATCGTTTTACGCTTCATATTTCGTCCAATTCTCATTTATCATTATTACTGTGTAAATTATTATGCTGAAGAACAGTGAGTAGAAGTCACACTGTCACATGGTACCTGCTACTTTTCTTAACGCAATCTGATTACATAGTAAGGATTTTTAAAATCATTTTGTGAACATCTTAATTTGTATTTCAGTTACCAATACATAAAATTATTATTTTTAAACGTTTTGATGTACGCATTTAAAAGACACGTAAAACAAACTCTGCATGCGGCTCAAAGAAAGATTTGGGTTTCTGAGCATCCATACCCAAGCGCCCTCTGGAGACAGACAACGATATTTCATGGGAAACGGTGATTAGGCAGTAACACAACGTCCATACAGTAGTTTATTTCCTGCCACTATCAAAGTAAAATATGTTTTTTAAATATGAATGTCCTTCTAGTAATCATACCTTCTAATTGATTGAATTTTCTTGCATCAGTGTAAGCTATGTAAAGATTTTGAATGGTCCTGTTTTGAACGAAAAACACGCAAGGCTCGAAGCAGTGGCCTAGAAAAAAAGTTTTTACCTTTGAGGTCTGGGATAGAAATAAGACACATTTCTCATCCTCCTGACCCCTTGTTCGTCATGCTCCAAAATGAGAGACAACTCAATGACCAGGTATGTTATGCTTATAATTACTTTCCACAGAAAATAATAATAATAATGATGAAATACTTATTAGAATGCTTTATATCAGACTAATCTTCATTGCCATCACACATTACACATGCATTCACACATCATTACACATGTAAACATAGGCTAGATTTACGACAAACAGCTTTTTCTCTTTACTGTGCATCAGCTACTTTATGGATATTTGCCCTCTATATAGCATTACCAACACCGGGATTATTCAGGTCTTTATTATACATTCTTCTGTTTTCAATATTTGCTACAGACTTGAACTCAATGAAACACGTGTTGTCTTTGCTGGCCGAGGGAAGTCAGAGGGCAGGTATTAAAGGGGTCATATGATGTTGAGCAACAATACTACAGTGAGACTAAAAGTTACGCCTTCTTTCTTTGAGTGAACATTTGAGCGGAGTTATGCAAATCTTCCCACATAGTGAGGTAGATATGTGGGGGCGTGTTAGAACGAGCCGTTTTAGGTAGGTGTGGCTGACTCTGAACTTTTATAAAGAATATCTCTTTGGATTTGAGACTTTAGTCTTTGCAACTTTACAGATCTTCTTTATGCACCAAGAGCTTGTATCACTCCAAAGAGAAAGGAAAAATTGAAATCGCATCATATGACCCCTTTAATGGATGTGGTCAGCTGTTTGTCTTATCATTACACATTTGTAACTGTTTTCAACATTACTGGAGTAATGATGCTGAAAATTCAGCTTTACATCACAGGAATAAATTACATTTCAAAATATATTAAAATAGAAAACAGTAAAAAAAATTGTAATAATAATTTAACAAATAATTTGTAATAATTTAAAATTGTAATCATATTTCACAATATTTCTGTTTTTAGTTTATTTTTGATCAAATAAATGCAGCCTTGTTGAGCATAAGGAGGCTTCTTTTAAAAACATAAAAAATATCTAACAGAAACCAACTTTCAGTGTATATAACAAAATTTTCTGAAAGAAAATGATAGTACTGCCCATTCAAAAGTCACTGACACTATACTATAACATTGCTATACACTGCTATTCTAAGTGGTTACCAGTGGTTTACTATAGTGTGTTTTGAGTGTTTGCAGGTGGTTCCTTACTGGCCCACATGAAAACAACACTAAATTTTTACCTTCCATAAGGTGAAAATCAAAAGTCTGATAAGTCTACTTACAAAATATCAGCACACATCTTCTCAGTGCACTTAGATCTATCATAACAGTGTGGAACTTTTATTCCATCTCTGGATTCTTAGATTTGGGGGTTGTTTTATAATGATTTTCATGAGGAGACATTCTGACTAACTACGTAAACTATTGTAAGAGAGACAACACAAAGCTCATGAACATAACAAGCCTGAAGCCTCTGCTGCTGGCAGATATGCATCTATTAATACTCCATCCTGTTTTAGTGTGACCCGCCTTTATAGAGAAAGACTTGCTGTCCAACAGACAAGCAGATTCTCAGTGAGCGAAGCCACTAACTTTAGCTTCCTATCCGGAGCTCGTGCTTAGAAAGTGACTCACATTCATAAAAGTCAAACAAGTGCAGAAAACGCTCTGTAATTCTCTCTTGGCAGTCATTTTTTCCTTCTTCCTGCTCGCTCTACTCCTCCCTCCCCCAACCCCTAAGAAACAACACAACTAACTACTGGTGTTTACGGGTCTCGCTAATGAATCACCTCTTAAGTGATCATTAAAGTCTTGCATTTGCGTAACACGAGGTGTAGAGACCTCTGAAGGATATGTGAGACCCTGAGAGGAAGTTTGGGGGGGGAGTCCGTGCTGAGACTGATCCAGAATCAGATTTATGGAAGGCAGCTGTTGAGGAATTGACAGACAGACGGATCAGAGCACTGCTGCGTAACACAAGCAGATTTGAGTCTGCAGAGTGTGTCAGATCACACTAAAACAGCAAGGGTAAGTCACACTTAAGTTTAACTCTTATTCTTTTAGTCAAGTTTGATTTCTGACTTGATTTTTAATATCAGTCTTGTTTCTCATGCCTAATAATGTTCATATTACCAGAAAATGTAGAATAACTGTAGATATAAATGAATGAAAAGCTGATTATAAGTATACCTTTTTAAAACAATGTTCATTGTTTAGTAAATTATATCATCTTTACTCATGAATATCATCCAAATAAAGTATCAAAATGCCCACATATCTGAAATCTGTGCACTTTCTTTAGCACAGAACTGTATTTTTTATCCCTTTTTCATGTTGTCAAAATATTAACATAAGCCACTGAAATGAAGAAATAGTCACACTTCTGAGGCTCAGTCATATTTTTTGCACTCTGATCTTTATTTTAAATGCTTTGGCTGTTTTTCCTCTTTAAAATGAGAGCATGGTCCTGAGACCTATTTTTAGAGGGCCGAGGCATTACGGCGCACTGGAGTTATGCAGACGGCAAGATTAGACGGAGCGGGGAGAACTTCATACAGCTTGTTATGTTTGCCCACAGCCTCTCTCCACAAGCTCTTATCTGGGCTCCTCAGAGAACTAGTTTTCCCACCTCATAACTGTTTATCCTCCAGCAGAACTCCACAGAAACAGAGCAATATCACGCCAGCTCAGCCTTCCTGGGTGCTCTTGATATGTGATCAGGTCCAGCTTTGGCACCACGAAGATCTCAGAATCTCTGTTAAAAACAAAGTCAACCCCAGTGGTTTGGAAAGACAGTGTTCTGCTGTAATTTCTTTTCTTGGCAGCTTAGATGAGGCTGGAAACAGTGAAAGAGCATCAGTAGGGTGGGTTAATGGAAAAAAGTCCTGAGGGACACCGAGAGAGAAAGAGAGAGGCTGTCTGTGAGCAACGTGTGGAATCAAGATGTTTACTTTCTTGTACGACTTTAATGATCTTCTGCAGCCATTGATATCATATAAATGTTTAATTACTGGCTGGTAATTATGTTTTAAAAGGGATTAGGAAGGAATGGGAATTGGATCATGCAACTCCAAACTCAAGGAATGTTTGGATGAGTTGCCATGGGGAGACATGAAGGCTGTGTTTCAGTTTTTCCTTCATCTGACTGTGGCATGTTCACTCAGTACTTGATTCAAAGTGAATGCTGTGCTACATACAGCACTGTCTTGACAAAAAACACATCTCAAAGATCACAGTTTTGACAGAAAACATCAAATATATAATGAGCTTTACATTTTATCAAGAAAATGTTAGACTGGTTACCAGTATGTTGTTAAATGGTTGGACATGTTTTAAATGGTTTTAAAGGGGTCATATGACGTTGCTAAAAATAATATTATGTTGTGTATTTGGTGTAATGTAATGTGTTTATGTGGTTTAAGGTTAAAAAACACATTATTTTCTACATAATGTACATTATTGTTGCTCCTCTATGCCCCGCCTTTCTGAAACATGTTGATTTTTACAAAGCTCATCGGTCTGAAAAGCGAGGTGTGCTCTGATTGGCCAGCT
>NW_015660490.1:172640-178764 GCF_001515625.1 Sinocyclocheilus rhinocerous | reverse complement strand
CGGATTCGACGAAGGAGCGGCCGGCGGGCTTGCGGCAACCACATGTGACGACCCCGGGCTGGACTCCGCTTCGTCCACTGTGAAAGCCGATCCGGCGATCCACAGCGCGAAGTTGATGTATTTCCTCAGTGACCAGGACGGATCGGCTCTAGGCATGACGAAGCGGATATCGTCCTCTTCTTTCTTTCTTCATTTTTCTTTTATTGGCAACCGCACTTAACAGTGCATTACTGCCATCATCAGGTAGCTTGGATCAGAAACATTTCCTATATCTCTTGGATATCGTCCTCTTTTGGAAGGACGAACAGCTTGTAACACTCCAAAGAGAAAGGAACATTTGAAATTGCATCATGTGACCCCTTTAAGCACATTGCTTCTCTGCTGTTGAAAAGATTGGGGTCAGTAAGAATTTTTCCTTTTATTCAGCAAAGATGCATTAAACTAATCAAACGTGACAGTAAAGAACATTTATAATGTTACAGAGGATTTCTATTTCAAATAAATGCTGTTTGTTTGAACTTTCTGTTTGATCAAAGAATCCTGAAAAATCCATAAGCATGTTAAGCTGCACAACTGTTTTTAACGTTGATGATAAAATAAAAGGGTTTTTATTTTATTTATTTTGAGCAGCAGATCAGCATATTAGAATGATTTCTGAAGAATCATGTGACACTGAAGACTGGAGTAATGATGCTGAAAATTCAGCTTTGACATCACAGGAATAAATGACACCTTATTTTTTTATTTTAACAACCATAAACGTTTGAATGGTAATGTATGTGGTTGCAAGGGTGTTTTGGGTAATTTAGAATAAGAATTCTGCATACTACCATTTACATTTAGTCATTTAGCAGACGCTTTTATCCAAATCGACTTACTAATGAGGACAATAGAAGCAGTCAAATCAACGAAAGAGCAACAATATATGGGTTGTGACAAGTCTAACACAGTGCATGTAGCAAGATTATTTATGTTTTTTTTTTTTTTTTTGCAGCAAGTAGCATGTAATAAATGCAATATGTAAGTGCTGTGACAAGTCTAACGCAGTACATGTAGCAAGTAGTTTTTTTGTAGCAAGTAACATGAAGCAAGGTTTATATATATATATATATATATATATAATAATAAGAATGAAAGGGATAGTTCCCCCAAAAATGAAAATTCTGTCATTAATTACTCACCCTCATGTCATTCCAAACCCGTAAGACCTTCAATCATCTTCGTAACACAAATTAAGATATTTTTGATGACATCCGAGAGCTTTCTGTCCCTGTATAGACAGCAACGGAACTACCACGTTCAAAGCCCAGAAACGTAGTAAGGACATTGTTAAAATAGTCCATGTGACATCAGTGGTTCAACCGTAATTTATGTGAAGCTACGAGAATACTTTTTTTTGAGCATAGAAAACAAAAATAATGACGTTATTCAACAATTCTTCTCTTCCGCGTCAGTCTCCGCCGCCATTCACGAGAGTATTATGACGTGTGCATGTGCATTCCTCTGCTTGAAAACAAGCGGCAGTGTATGCGGCTTCTACGTCAAAACGTCGGCTCCTGAATCATTGTTATAAGTCTATTGGTAGCCAGTGCAAAGTGATGAACAGAGGTGTGGCATGCAATCTTTTTGTCTTTAAAGACTACTTTTGCTGCTGCATTCTGGATTAGTTGCAGGGGTTTGACAGTGCTGGCTGGAAGACCTGCCAAGATGGCATTGCAATAGTCCAGCCTAGACAGAACAAGAGCTTGAACAAGGAGTTGTGTAGCATGTTCCAATTGAAAGGGCCTGACCTTCCTAATGATGTATAAGGCAAATCTGCAGGACCGGGCAGTTCTAACAATGTGATCTGTGAAATTCAGCTGATCATCAATCACAACTCCAAGGTTCTTGGCTGACCTGGAAGGTTTTATGGTCGATGCACTTAGCTGGATGCAGAAATTGTGATGACGTGTTGGGCTGGCTGAAACACAAGCAATTCTATCTTGGCAAGGTTGAGTTGAAGGTGATGGTTCTTCATCCAGCAAGAAATATCTGTTAGACATGCTGAGATGCGAGCAGCTATCGTTGGATCATCAGGATGGAATGAGAGGTAGAGTTGAGTGTCATCAGCATAGCAGTGATGTGAAAAGCCATGTTTCTGAATGATAGAACCTAGTGATGCCATGTAAATAGAGAAGAGAAGTGTTCTAAGAACTGAGCCCTGAGGCACCACAGTAGCTAGATGTTGCAACTTGGACCCCTCACCTCGCCAAGATACCTTGAAGGACCTATCTGAGAGATAAGACTCAAACCACTGGAGTGCAGTTCCTGATATGCCCTTTGCCATGAGGCTTGACAGGAGGATCTGGTGGTTAACAGTGTCAAAAGCAGGGGACAGATCCAGCAAGATAAGTATTCAAGATTTGGAAGCTGCTCTTGCCAGTGTTAGGCCTTCAAAAACCGAGAGCAGGGCAGTCTTGGTTGATTGTCCACTGGTTGCTGTCCAGAAGATTGTTCTGTTTGAGAAAGACAGAGATAGCATACTCAAGAATTATTAACATAATCAAAGGCCTTATTTACACCTGGTATTAATGTCTGCAAGTGGTATTTTTATAGGGTTTCCATTATATCTGTATCACACTAGCCTAATTTTTCACTGTTTTATCTGCTTCATGGTACTAATCATTTGATATGTATGTACATACCAGTTTTGTATATAATATTTGTTGTTCATAAACATTTGTAGTTTTTAGTTTGTGGATCAATGACCCAATGCTCATTTTGTTATCCAGATATTCTGAGAAATACATTTGAAATCCAATTCATACACACAATTATTTGAACATATTTCTTCTCTCTGTGTGTGTGTGTATATATATATATATATATTGTGGCGAGCTACCCAAGCACTCATTAGCGTTGTCATGGAGAGGGAGAGGATCCAATTGCCAGGAGGCGGAGTCTGTGAACAGGAGCCACCTCAGAGCCATCAGGAGAAGGGGATATAAACAGAGCAGAAAGAAGCATCAAGGGGAACAAGATCTCCTAAGACCAGGCTAACATTGTCTCTGCTTCTTTTCCTCCTGCAGGCTCCAGTGATTATTAAGAGACCCCAGATCACAAGGTTCCTGCACCTTCACTTCTACACTCTTCACGGCGGATGATCTGCCTCTCTGATCCTCAGAGCACCTTCATCACTGTCACTCAATAAATGCCCCTTCGGGGATATTTCACCACATGTTGAGTCTGAGCCTCCTTTCTCCCGCCACAACTGGTGGAGAATGTGGGCAAGTGAGAATTTAGGTTAGATTCTGTCCTAACGTGTGTGTGTTGTCTCTCATTACCTTACAGATCCAGCTCTCTCACACTGTCTCTAGTGCAGCATGGAAGACATCTTGCGCCGGCTGGCCGAGGTCTCTCTCCGTCAGCAGAAGTTTGCAGAGGAGCTGGCTATCCGACAGAAAAGGGCTGAGCATGAGTTTGAGCGGCTCCGTCAAGAGGCCGCACAGCGAGCCCCACTCCCCAGTACCCGGGCCGTAGCCGGCCAGCTGCTCACCAAATTAACAGATCTTGATAATGTAGAAGCCTACCTCGACACATTTGAAATTGTGGCAGAGCGAGAGTGGTGAGATGACTCCGAGTGGGCTGGTATTATTGCACCCTTTCTAACAGGAGAAGCGCAGCGTGCCTACTATTCGTTACCCTCCACCTCAGCCACTGATTATGCAGCACTAAAGCAGGAGATATTGGCCCGGGTGGGGCTCTCACCTGTGTGTGCAGGGCAGCGGTTCTTTGAATGGGTGTATGATTCTCGAGCCCCCGTTCGAGTACAGGCCGCCCAACTCTCCAGGTTGGCCCATCTATGGCTTCTCACTGGCCAGGCTACTGCATTGCAAGTTGCAGAGAAGGTGGTGGTAGACAAGCTGCTCCGTTCTCTGCCCCTGGTGCACCGGAAGGCTGTGGGGACGCGAAATCCAGAGTCGCTGACCGAGTTGGTACAAGCAGTAGAGCTGACGGAGGCAGCTCAAGCATGAGACTTGGGAGAGAGAGCTGGAGCAGGATTTTCTCGGAGAATACAAAGTGACAAACGACCATTGGAAAGTGCCACTATGCCAGTAAGCAGACCAGTCACAACCGGGCCACGGGATGAGCCTATGCCTACCGATCCCAACCCACCAGCAATGCGGGCGTGGCTAGCAGGCTGTATTGTGCACCGGGCTATACCCTCTGGGGCTCCGGAAAGGAAAGTGAGGATTGACGGACGCCCGGTAAAGGCATTGTTGGATTCTGGCAGTTCAGTGAGTCTGGCCCGTCCAGACATTGCACCAATGAAGGATAGTAAAATAGTGATGCCCATCACCTGTGTGCATGGGGACACCCGGTATGTGCCAGCCCGTTCTGTTACTAACGCCGCAGACACAGGGAGCTGGAGGATGGAAGTAGGAGTAGTAAAATATCTACCAGTACCCCTCCTGCTCGGTTGCGACTGGCCAGGGTTAGACCGCCTTCTGTCAACCACAATGCAACCTGCCAGGCAGCGTCGACCGCGCAGAGGTGGAGCGAAACAGGTGGCCCCACGTCGCCTAGTGATGCTTGCCACTGACAGTGAACCAGAGGGTGAGTCACATGCTTCCCAGTTAAACGTGTACTCTGATCTGTTCCAACAGGTAGCAGCGGGAGGCTCATTTAGCAGAGACCAGAGAGAAGATGAGCGCCTTAAGAACTGCTGGGATCAGGTTAGAGTAATTAATGGAAAAGAGCGTCTACCCCCGCCACATCCAACACCACATTTTATTGTGGAAAATGGGCTGCTCTACTGTGTGGCACTTAGGAGTGGTGAGGAAAAGCGTCTGTGCCTCAAACCAAGACAGGAATGGTTCTGTCCCTGGCCCACTCGCATCCAATGCAGGGCACCTGGTTCCCGATAACTCGCTTCAGCGGATCAGGGATCGATTCCACTGGTCAGGAGTAAATGCAGAGGTGAGGCGTTTCTGTAGAAGCTGCGACGTCTGTCAGCGCACCGCCCCACAGAAACCACCCCCCAGCCCCTTTATTCCACTGCCCATTATAGAGGTACCTTTTGAGTGCATCGGTATGGACCTGGTGGGGCCATTGCCAAAGTCATCTCAGGGTCATGAACACAACTTGATCATCATGGATTATGCCACACGGTATCCCGAGGCCATTCCCCTCCGAAAAGCCACCTCCAAGAGTATTGCCAAGGAGTTGTTCCTTCTGTTCAGCCGGGTGGGCATCCCCAAGGAGATATTGACTGATCAGGGTACTCCATTTGTCTCCCGGCTTATGGCGGACATGTGCAAGTTGCTAAGGGTAAAACAACTTCATACCTCGGTCTACCACCCCCAGACAGATGGGCTGGTCGAACGGTTCAATCAGACTCTCAAGAGAATGCTGAGACGTGTGGTAGCCGAAGACGGACGTGATTGGGACCTCATGATTCCGTATGTGCTGTTCGGGCTTCGGGAGGTTCCACAGGCTTCGACTGGGTTCACTCCCTTCGAGCTATTGTTCGGGCGGCAGCCACGAGGGTTCTTAGATCTAGCCAAAGAAATCTGGAAAGGCCAAGTTTCCCCACACCGATCTCTGATTGAGCATGTGCAGGAGATGAGGGAAAGGATTGTCAAAGTGATGCCCTTAGTGAAGGAGCACCTAATCGAATCCCAACAGGCCCAACAGCGAGTGTACAACCGCCCCACTCAGGTATATATTATTTTTTTTATTTTTTTTTTATTTAGTTAGTTAGTCATTTATTAGACTCTTTTATCCAAAGCGACTTACAAATGAGGACAACAGAAGCAATCAATTGTAGTATTAAATCCACTAAAAACAGATCCAAAACTAAAAGTTAAATCTTTATAAATACTACTTATACACATTTTCAAAATAAAGAAATTAAATAAAAATGACAAATGCATACAACAAAATTTCAAAACTTAACATTTAAATGAAAAACAAAAAATAAAGCTAAAAACAATTCAAAATATTAAAGAACAAAAGGTATAAGAGTATAATAATGATTCTAACATAACACTAAATTTAAATTAAAATTTAAAAAATTAAAATTAAAAAACAAATTTAACATAACACTAAGCCAAACACCAAAAAAACAACTACATATATGTGT